>NW_021703780.1:76546357-76561357 GCF_005190385.1 Monodon monoceros | reverse complement strand
CATTCTATGACCAGTCTATCATATACCAAAGGAATAACACATTTCAATAAGTACAAGTCACACTGTCTAAACAACCAGTGAGAAAAAATGGTCGACTAACTCCATAATACTGGCATTATAAATAAATCTGCAGCAAGCCTCACTACTCTTTCCTTGATCTCATGAGATTTCCAAGCATTTATTGCAGAGGAGTTTCTAGCAACTCTTACAATACTTCTCCAGCGCAGGGGCACAAAAGAATGACAGGCATCATGTTTTCATTTTAGATCTAAGAGATTTGGATGAAAAAGAATGTGATTGCCTTTCAAATACATGCCCTGAGGGCTCAGGTAACTCCAAAGCCTTTAAGCACTGGAAAAAAGAAATTAGAAAGGACGGAAAAAGTTATTTCATAAAGCAAACCACTTACTATGAGTGGACCCCGGTTGTTTTCTCGATACTTGTTCTGGAAGAAAATGTAAACGACAGTGGCAGCCAAGGAGTAGAGGAAGGCAAAGACAGCCACGGTGACGAAGAACTCTGCCGAAGATGAGGAGTCGCCAATCAGGGCCACCTTCTGCCGTTCCTTCCCCTCACAGGTGGGCACCTCAAACGTCACCTGGTGTAACCTAAAGTACCAGAGATACCAGAGAGGAGAATCGTTAAAATGCTCTGGAGAGAAAACTCGATGCCGTAAGTGAGATATGATTTGAGACCTTCATGGCATGCCTCTGTGACAAATTCATTAGAGAAATTACAGAGACTGTAGCTGGACTCGTGGAAGCAGATACTGCAGTTAAACATCATTCCATTAGGTTTCACAGTAGCTAGTCACTTTAGAGAGCGGGGAGGAGGGAAGCGGCAAGTGATCCTGAAATGATGATGGGTTACACTATGACATCCTCCCCCTTAAGTTCTCCAGTGGTTTCTCATTATACTTGGACTCACACCCTAACTCCTAAGCATGACCCACCAGGTCCTGGCTTACGGTCTTTTTACTGACTGTTCCCTTTTCCTCAATCACTCTGTCTCCTGACATTGCCCATGGCTGGTTCCTTTGTGGCATTCAGGTGACAGCTCAAAATGTCATCTCCTGGGAAAGCCTTTTCCTGACTATTAATCTAAAATAGTTCTTTTCCCTTAGACATTTCTATCACATCTCCCTGTTCAATGTCATTCATAGCGCCCATCACCAACCACACTTCCTTGGTAATGTATTTAATTACTTTTTTTCTGTCTCCACTTGATTTGGGGTCTTGACTTTCTTCTTCTCTGTAAATCCTGAATGCCTGACACTTGTTCGACACTCAGTAAACAGGACTTGGATAAGTGAACAAACATTCTTGATTCTGTAAGATGACTGATATGCCCTAGTTTGATTGAACTTTGAGAACTTCTATTTTAGAGAATAAGTTCTATCAGGACAGCATCCAGGCCCAATATATTACTTAATAGAGAAAAATAAGATTTAGGAGGGCAATACATTCTGCTCAATAAATGACACCTAAGGAAGATGTGTTATATCTAGTACATAACTCATGCTGTGAACTGGGTGGTGATCTGTAATTCAATATAGGAGCCAAAATTCTGCTTCTTCAGAAATGACTAAATTATTCCTTGAGTATTAGGGAGGCACTTGGAAATAGACATGAATGGGGCTTAGTGATATCAGTAAAGGAACACCTGGAAAATTATTTACAGAACCAACAATGATGATAAAACCATTGACGAACACGATAAATTCCCAACTTATGCTTAAGAAGTATTTCTCTTACTAAGCAAAACTTGATTCCTTTAAAATATATTTTTTGTGTACATTCTCTTACAATTCGGATAATGACAAAATGATAAAATAGTAATACTAATAGCAGCTAACATACTGGAGCATTTATGTGCTAGATATTGTTTTTTTTTTTTTTTTTTTTTTTTTGGTATGCGGGCCTCTCACTGCTGTGGCCTCTCCCGTTGCGGATCACAGGCTCCGGACACGCAGACTCAGCGGCCATGGCTCACGGGCCCAGCCGCTCCATGGCATGTGGGATCTTCCCAGACCGGGGCACGAACCCGTGTCCCCTGCATCGGCAGGCAGACTCTCAACCACTGTGCCACCAGGGAAGCCCTAGATACTGTGTTTTATATGTATTGTTTCATTTAATGCTCACAGAAGCCCTATGATGTAGGCATTTTATTGCCCCTTCCCCCTTTACACATGAAGAAACAGGCTTAGAAAAGATTAATTTGTGCTAAACCACAAAGCTAGTAAATAGGGCCAGGAACTTTTTAACTTCTACGTTAATCTGTTTCTATTAAATAATGAGGATATTAAAACTAGGATGAGTTTTGTAAAAAGTGGAGCCCACGGACAACTAACATCATAACTATGGGTCTTGTTAAAAATGTATATTCCAGGGTCTGCCCCAGACCTACTGAACTGAAATCTCTAGGGGTGTAGCCTAGCTGACAACCAAAGTAGAAAACTCCAGTCCCCCTAAGTTCCTTATTTCTCAGAAATCTATCCTTTTTCATTTATTGCTTGACTTGAGAAAACTGTTTAGTCAGCTTGATTTTGCTTATTTATACTGAAGATCCTCTTGCTTCTTGTCAACCAGAAAAGTGTACAGCTTCAGTAAAATTCAGGAAAATAGAAGCATTCATCATGGTTATGCTGTAGAGACCCTTCCTCCCCTTGCCAGAGATACTAAGATATTTCTCAATAGCTGAGTCTGTGGGAATGCTGAAAAATGAAATAGATTGAAAAGGTAATCATGCCAATTATTCTGATAGAGGTGATTTTCAAATAATGAACCCTTTTTTTTCTCACTATCTTGTATACGTCATCCACGCAACATATTTTTTTTAAACATCTTTATTGGAGTATAATTGCTTTACAGTGTTGTGTTAGTTTCTGCTGTATAACAAAGTGAATCAAGTACATGCATACATATATCCCCATAGCCCCTCTGTCTTGTGTCTCCCTCCCACCCTCCCTATCCCACCCCTCTAGGTGGTCGCAAAGCACCGAGCTGATCTCCCTGTGCTATGCGGCTGCTCCTCACTGGCTACCTATTTTACATTTGGTAGTGTATATATGTCAGTGTTATTCTCTCACTTCGTCCCAGCTTACCCTTCTCCCTCCTTGTGTCCTCAAGTCCATTCTCTACATCTGTGTCTTTATTCCTGTCCTGCCCCTAGGTTCATCAGAACCATTTTTTTTTTTTTTTAGATTCCATATATATATGTGTTAGCATACAGAGAAAGTTTTTCTCTCTCTGACTTACTTCACTCTGTATGACAGAGGGAACCCTCTTGCACTGTTGGTGGGAATGTAAATTGATACAGCCACTATGGAGAACATTATGGAGGTTCCTTAAAAAACTGAAAATAGAACTACCATACGACCCAGCAATCCCACTACTGGCTATATACCCTGAGAAAACCATTAATTCAGAAAGAGTCATGTACCAAAATGTTCATTGCAGCACTATTTACAATAGCCAGGACATGGACACAACCTAAATGTCCACTGACAGATGAATGGATAAAGAAGATGGGGCACATTTATACAATGGAATATTACTCAGCCAGAAAAAGAAACACTCAACCTGTATTTTTAACAAGAAGCTCTGTAGTTCACGCAATGTCTAGATTCTGGGGATAACGTAGGGAACAAAGATAGATGGGCTGGTCCCTGCTCATGTTGAACTTCAAGTTTAGAGGGAAAAGATAGCTCTTCTGAGAGGAGCCCTAGGCTAGTCTGGAGGTGGGGTGGTCAGGGTAAGATTCCCTGTGGAAGTGATTTTTAAGCTGCAGCTTGAAAAGTGAGTAGAAATTGTCCAGATCAAAAGCTGAGAAAAAAGCACAATGAAATACAACTTCACACCTGCTAGGATGGCTACAATCAAAATGATTATAAAATTGGAATAAGAAGCGTTAGTGAGATTAGATTGGAATAACAAGATAGGATTGGAATAATAAGTTCCAATTAGAAAGCTGGGAACTTTCATACATCGTTGGTGGAAATGTGAACGGTACAGCCACTTTGGAAAAAGAGTCTGGCAGTTCTACAGGTGGTTAAACGTAAGAGTTATCACCTGGTCTGACAATTCCACTCCTAGATACATATCCAAGAGAAATGATAACATTTGTCTGCACTAAACTTGTACTAGAATGTTCATATCAGCATTATTCATAACAGCCAAAAAGTGGAAACAACCCAAACATCTGTCAGCTGATGAATGGATAAATGAAATGTGGTATAGCCATAGGGTGGAATATTATTGTCAATACGAAGGAATGAAGTACTGATCCAAGTTACAGCATAGATGATCCTTGGAAACATTATGCTAAGTGAAAGAAGCCTGTCACAAAGGACCACACATTGTATGATTCCATGTATAGGAAATGTTCAGAATAGACAAATTTATGGAGACAAAGAGTAGGTTAGTGTTTGCCTAGGGCTGATGGGGGAGGATTGGGGATGATGGCTTAGTGGTACAGGATTTCTTTTTGGGGTAACGAAAACACTTTAGAATTGATGGTGGTGATGGACGCACACTCTGTGAATATATTAAAATCCATCCAATAGTACATTTTAAATGAATGAATTGTATGGTATGTGAATTATATTTCAATAAAGCTGTTAAAAAATAGAGATGAAAGAGCATGTATCAAGATCCTGCAAAGACAAGGAGCACAGCACATGGGATGAAATATGCCTAGGGATCTGGCATATGGCAGGAAAGGGGATGAGTGACAGAGGATGAGCTGGAAAAGTAGCCAGAGACTCTCACTGCAGGGTCTTGTGGGTCAGGTTATAGACTTGGGACTTTATACCTTTTAAAATTTTTCCTAGTGATGACAACTTTTAGGATTTATTCTCTTAACTTCCATATATAACATATAGTATGTTATATTTATCACGATGTACATTGCATCCCTAGTACTTATTTATCTTATAACTGGGAGTTTATACCTTTTGACTGCCTGCATCCAATTCCCCCTCCCACTACCCCCCAACTCTGGTAACCGCAAATTTGATCTCCTTTTCTATGAACTTATTTGTTAGTTTGTTTTTGACGTATAATTGACCTACAACACTATGTTAGTTCCTGTTGCACAACACAGTGATTTGATATTTCTATACTTTTCAAGATGATCACCACGATAAGTCTAGTTATGATATGACAACACAAAGATATTACATAGTTATTGACTATATTCCCCACACTGTCACTCACTTATTTTGCAGCTGGAAGTTTGTACCTCTTAATCTCCCTCAACTATTTCTCTCCTCCCTCTAGTCTCCTCCCTCTGGCAATCACCTATTTGTTCTCTGTATCTATAACTCTGTTTCTGTTTTGTTATGTTTGATCATTTGTTTTGTTTTTTAGATTCCACATATAAGTGAAATCACACGGTATTTGTCTTTCTCTGTCTGACTTATTCCACTAAGCATAATACCCTTTAGGTTCATCCATGTTGTCGAAAACGGCAAGAGTTCATTCTTTTTTATGGCTAATATTCCACTATATATATATACATATATATATATATATGTCTTTGTCCTTTCATCTATTAATGGGCACTTAGGTTGCTTCCATATCTTGGCTATTGTAAATAATGATGCAGTGAATACAGCGGTGCATATATCCTTTCTACTTAGTGTTTTTGTTTTCTTTGGATAAATACCTAGGAGTGGATCTTTATCTGAAGACCAAGATTGGAAAGATTTTCTTATAATAAACGACATGTAAAACAAAAATAGCAGGCAGGACCACATCACCTGTGGCAACTATTTAGAAGCACGCACACTTGCTTTCCAGATGTCAGGATCAGCAACGCTTCCAAACGCCAGTTCCCTCAGCTCACACGTACAGACTGGGTCTGCAATTTTTGTGTACTCTGAGAGCAGCAGGAAGGGGGAGAATAAAATAAGTTTTTTCTATGCAGTCAGCTGAATATCAACATTTTCCTCGTTGCTAACTCATCGCATTGATTTACAGTAAATGTTAATGGTGCTTATGGGCACAAGGCAAAAAAAAATAATCACTAACATATTTGCCGTGCTTATTAATACCAGTGATCTATAGCTCGGTATTTAGCTCTCAAGCCACATGGGGTAAAATCAGGAGCAAGAGGGAAAACAGAAGTGAAGCTCTATGCTGGTGTCTGTTCCGTGGAAGGGAATAGGGATCGTTTATAAAGGAAGAGCACGTCAGCTCAAAATGGTCTGAGCATAATAATTCATACCACTGAACATTTTGAATGCTATGGGATGGCATCTCTTACTAAATATATTTTACCAGAAAGGTTCTTTTAGGTAACAGTTACATACATATGCATAAATATATATGCTTTATTTTGGAGGGAGAGATTTTAGAGTCAGCATGTGTTTAGCAGCTATAATAACTTTGGAAGCAAATAACATTCATTTAGAACCTAAACAAGGGAAAAACTGTTCTGTGCAGACAGAGCGGGTCGGCTGATGGAATCTGGAAACTGACGGGGCCACCTCTGATCTTCTGAAGGACTAGTCAGGCAGCAATTGCTGAGCCTCCAAAAGGATGAAATCCAATTTGTTCATTTCAAATGTATAATTCCCTCCTCAGCTGGCCTGACTCAGTCAAGGGGTAATTGAATTTTGTTGGGTTTCACTGCATTGTGTCAATCCACAAAAAAAACCCTCCATGTGACAGTAGGTTCTTCTTTTTTCTTTTTAAAATTTTACCAACACTTAAACACAGCCTTTTAAGCATTTCACTCCTGCTTCAATTAAACTAAAGGAACTGCTGGGCACCCATAGTTTTTAGTTCTGTTTGTACGGCTTGAAAAAATATTAAGCAAGTTGGTGTTGCTTTATTAATAAAAATATTTATGACAACACCACCACCATTTTTCAACCTCCAGGCATTGTGTTAACTTCTTTACTGGCTCATATCTCAATGCTCATAACAACTATCTTAAGTAGGTACTATCTGTCACCATTATACAGATGAGGAAACTGAGGCTTGAGGTGGGTAGTGAGCTTGCTGGAGGTCACGTGGTAGTGGAGGGCAGAGGTGAATCTGAATGCAAGCAGATTAGGAGGACCTATACTAGTAACTACGGCACATCCCTGCCTCTATGCTTCTATACACTACCAAACGTAAAATAGATAGCTAATGGGAAGCAGCCGCATAGCACAGGGAGATCAGCTCGGTGCTTTGTGACCGCCTGGAGGTGTGGGATAGGGAGGGTGGGAGGGAGGGAGACGCAAGAGGTAAGAGATATGGGGACATATGTATATGTATAACCGATTCACTTTGTTATAAAGCAGAAACTGACACACCATTGTAAAGCAATTATACCCCAATAAAGATGTTTAAAAAAAAAAGTTATAGCATCCTTAGATTTCCAGACAAAGGTTTGTATAAAAATGACTAAGCCAGCTTTCCCATGCCATCTAATCTAATGGTAGATGGATAGTTTACACTGAATAAGATTCTAAACCAACATCCGCTCTGCTTCCACCTCGAAGCACGTGAATTAGGCATCGTACAAGGTACCTAGCAATGATGGAGTTGAATCCCTTTAGGCCGACCAACAGGAAGTCATTAAAAGCTTCCTAGTTTCCAAATTTTGTGCTGGGTTATTCTAACATTTCCTTTAGAAGCAAGTAGAGGGCAAACGAACCTGACTGCTTCACGTACTGAAATTGTGATCATCATAGTGTCCATGGTTCTTTACAGGAGGGGGGTAGAGGCAGCACAAATTCATCTTCAGAGAGCACTGTACCATTAAGGGCATCTGGTAGTAAGACTTTTGAAGTTGTTGACAATATCTTTCACCGGGTGTGGAAGGAAATTGGACTAAAGCTCCTAATAGCACACCTGGGGGTGGTTCAGTGCAAGACAGTAAGGACACATCCCAAGGGTGGTGATCCTACCCAGGAGTTAATGTGGGAAGCATTAGGCTGTTGGGGAGCAAGCTGCTGCCACTGAATTTCTGACCGCCAGGATTCAAGTGGCCGAGGTGGGGACCAGAGGGCAACTGGCCAGTTGCGGTGCTGAGCACGTTTCTCTTCCCCAGATAATTTTCTACAGCCCCTGTTTCAATCCTTTTCGATCCCAGTTGATAAAGACTCTAACCCTCTTGGTCCAGTTCTTTCTCTCTTCCCAGTAGGAAATACTGGCATTTATCTGGTTTTAGACTGACTTTTCCTTTGCTAGTCGTGTGTGTGTGTGTGTGTGTGTGTGTGTGTATAATAAGTGCATTTGCCTGTGCATTTACACACTCACAGACACCCCTACTCGCTCAGCCTGTATGATTCACAACGTAAATCACTACAAGATCCTGGAAGTTTACACACACTTTCACACACTACATCTCATTTTCCCCCCCCCAGCAACCTTCTCCATTTGAGAGACGAGGAAGCTGGAGCTCAGACATCTTAAAAGAATCATCAAAGATCACCCAGTCGGCACAGAGAAGGTAAACTCCACTATGCTCAGGTCCTTCATTCATACAGGAGGCATTTGTTGAGCCCTGCGTGCCAGGCATCAGAGACGCTAAGATGGGAAGGCAATGAGTTGTGAATGATGCGAGTAGAGATTATGTACAGGACGTTGAAAAGGACAAGTCCCCTCTGACTGTCATTTCCCCTGGTTTTCTTACCGAACCTGAAACATGGCATTTGGCGACACTACTTAGGATAGTGATAGTGAGGACACCTCTACTACCGCTGGGTGCTAATCACCAACTGACAACATTACTGAGCACATACTAGGCCAGGCACCATGCCAAAGGTTTTCACGCATTATCTCACTTAAACCTTCAAACTTGATAAAGTGGGTACTATTTCCCTTCTTTTAGCAGTAAGGAAAGTGAGGAACAGAGTGGTAATACAACTTTTTGAAGCAAGGGCCTTGAAAAGAGTCTATCCAACCCCAAAGTTTTTACTCTCAGCCCTCCCACATGAAAAAAATATAATGCTATTCATTGTTTTTATCACTCACATCTTTACTGACTTCCCACACCATGGCTGCCTTTTCTGAGAGACTTCTTATAGTTGGCTCTCTCCCTTAATCTCTCCATTTCTGTTTGTGTCTCAACAGGACAGTGGTCATGGACTGAATGTCTGAATGTATGGGGTCCATGCTCCCCAGGCTCACGGGCAATTTCAAACTGTTTCTGAAGACTCACATGTTGATTAGAGCAAGGTTTTCCTTTATGCCACCAGCACCTCATAAGGCATATTTATATACTGTGGTCAAAATCTGGGGAGTGTCTCACTTCACAGAGCCTCAGGTACAGGATCTACTTGGAGTGGACAAGGCAGAAGACGGGGACAAGGTGAGGACCGAGAAGAGTCTTGGGAAATATGCTGGTTGCAGTGAGAGCTGAGAGGAGGCTCAAGCATCTGCCTTCAGGTTGCTAAAGTTGGACACAAGTATGAAGTCCTCATCTTGCAAAGAAGACTGGAGAGACTTTGTCTGAGATACAGGACTCAATGACCGTAAGGTGATAAGGATCCGTTTACCTGGAATGCCTCTGTTGACAAAAGGGGTCATTACTAGGCTCTAGCCAACGTTAAAGAAACAGCAGAAATAGAAAACAATCCAGTTCACAAATATCCTTCTGGAAGCACCTCAGGGATTTTAATGATGCTGTTTGTTCCCACGAAGGTCAGTGGACCTGGAGGTGGTACCTACACCCCTGTCTGCTAGACCTGAGAGCTGACTTCCAGCTCCCTTATTTTCAGGTAAATGGCATTGTCTAGGCAGCCAGAATCATTTATCCAGATATTTTTGCCCTAACCTTGGTTGAGTCAAAACCAGCTTCATCTCCAAGACTTGCAACAAAAGCACATCAGGTATGCACTAAAAATATTTTACTAGAAGAAGAAATCAAAACTAAGGGAAAGACAAAATGCTGTATGCATTTCTGTTCTTTTTTTTTTTTTTTTTTGCGGTACGCGGACCTCTCACTGTTGTGGCCTCTCCCATTGCGGAGGCTCAACGGCCATGGCTCACGGGCCCAGCCGCTCCGCGGCATGTGGGATCTTCCCGGACCGGGGCACGAACCCATGTCCCCTGCATCGGCAGGCAGACTCTCAACCACTGCGCCACCAGGGAAGCCCCTGCATTTCTGTTCTTAAACACAAGGGCATTTCTCCCTGGTGTGATTATGTATTAAATGTACTAAAGCTTACTGTTTCCATGGGAGGAACTTTCCATTACTTTTTGTGCTCTTCACTCACTGTCAGGGAAGATAGTTGTTTTCTTAGGGAGAGTAATAATAAATATCAGGCAGAGGGAACTGAGCTAGACATTGGAAAATGCAATCAGGATTACTGCAAACACTACTCTTTTCTACACAATTCACTGTGCTTGTTCATATGAGGACAAGGCTGGAAAGTGACCAGCTCTTCCCTCAGTGTGTGCGTGTCATCTCCATGGGCCACAAAGATATTTACCCAATTTACTGAAAGTGCGTTATACTAGAAGGATCTTTTCAAATTTCATCCCTCCTCCCGCAAGTTTGCATTTATTTAGATAAACATTTCAAAGTACAAAGGAAGACTCCAAGGTGATAAAACAGGAATGGATCGGTGGAAGCCAGGGCATGGCCTGGAGTAGGACTGAAAGAAGAAGAACTCTATGAAACCCATATAATGACTTGCAAAGAGGCACTGCCATTCTCAGAAAGTTGTGATTTATTAATTTTAGTTTCTTCAAATAGAATTTGAGTCATAGGGAACTCAGACTGCCCCTACATTGTCAAATTAAAATAGATAATGAGGTCATTATCTTATATTTCAGGGAAAATCTTTTTTTTTCCCCTCTTGTTTGCCTTCCCTGGACTGTGGTGCTGTACTCAAGTGAATTATGAAACAAACAAGTCCCAGAGGTTTTTTCTACACTTGGATGTCCAGACAACTGCCTATCTCTGTCCATTTTATTTTGTTAGTATAGAAATGCTTCACGAATAAACAACTTAAAGGGTGTGACTAAAAGATATTTATGGGGGCTTCCCTGGTGGTGCAGTGGTTGAGAGTCTGCCTGCCGATGCAGGGGACACGGGTTCGTGCCCCGGACTGGGAGGATCCCACATGCCGTGGAGCGGCTAGGCCCGTGAGCCATGGCCGCTGAGCCTGCGCGTCTGGAGCCTGTGCTCCGCAACGGGAGAGGCCATAACAGTGAGGCCCGCGTACCGCAAAAAAAAAAAAAAAAAAAAGATATTTATGACATTCAGAACACACACAGGTCACATGGGAGAGGGCCACACAAATCTACCTGAGCTGAAGTTTTGTTTAGAATTTAGGTCAAACTGATCTGATTCATTAACAGTCAAAATAGGCTATGTATAAAAATTCAGTCAATACAGAAATGATTAAAGGAGGAAAATGTAAGGTTCCTCATAATTTCATTCAGTATTAACAACTTAAAAAATAGAAATCAAACAGGTTCTTTAATCTGCTGTTTAGTACCTAATAATATGACCAGTAAATACCTTATTTTTAAGGAAGATTTAGCTTATTCTTAACAGTCATATAATATACCTACAGGATATATAAATTATATTGTGTAGAATGTTCTGTATTAGCACACGTTGCACAACGGTTTTCTTAATGATCCCCCAGTGGTGGAAATTTTGATTGTTTCTCATTTGTAACCATTAAAACAATGCCTTGAACGTATATTTTTGGATATCTGTATGATTGCTTTCTTTGGATAAATTTCTAGAAGCAGAGCTGCTGGGGAAAGGAGTATATTAGTCCGTGTTCTCCAGGGACTAATAGGATAGATATTTTAAGGGATTTAAGGAATTACTCACATGACTATGGGGGCTGGCAAGTCTGAAATGCACAGGGCAAGCCAGCAGGCTGGCGATCAGGTAAGAGTTGATGCTACCGACGAGAGTCCAAAAGCCTGGACAACTAGAATTTCTGCGTTGCAGTCCGAAGACACAATTCCTCTTTTCACAAGAAACCTTAAGTTTTGCTCAGCAGACCTTCAACTGATTGGATGGGGCCCACTCACATTATGAGATAATATAATACATTGCATTTATTGTAGTGCTTGCATGCAATGGGCAATTACAGCTACTACTACTCGGTGAACTGCAAACAGTTTCCAATTCTCAAAATTCAAGGTGTTAAGTCTAATTACTAAAGTTGATTTTAAAAATCCAAATGCTTTCAAAAAGCAGAATTCCGAGACCTAGAAATATGACATGTTCTATTACTATATTGCTCTGTCAAAAAGTCACCCTATCAAGCAGTTATTTGGTCATTTTCTGCTGCTGCCTGCCGTCATTTCATTCTTCACATAATAATGACCTCGTTGAATGTTCAGGATAGGGAAACTAACAGAACCCTTGCTGGGTAGGAAATTCAATATATCTGCCAGATTATAATAAAATAAGAAGAAATCGTTTATACATATAGAACAAAACGCAATCTCCTTTAAACCACTGAAAAGCTATTGCCCTGTCAAGCGGCTATGGAATTGTAAACTTCCAATTCTTCGGTTGTTAATATTGAATATTACCACAAGTACACAAATGCTTTTTGGGAAAAAAAAAAAAAAAAGCCTGAGGCACAAGGAAACACTGTTCATCTTAGTTAACTAAACATAGTTTGTTCAATATATTTATCAGCTCAGCATGGAAAAAGTGCTCTTCGTTGTTAGCAGATATAACGTCACCCATGTTTCCGATGCTTTGCCAGTGTCGGGATTAATCATACTTTTCTCAAGTTGCATCTGAACATGACAGGTAAGAATTCATTTTCTGCACAGCAACCAGAAATCTCTTAGAAACATAAATAGGAGCGTGTCACTCCCCTGCATAAAGCTCTCCTTCAAGCTTCCCCTCCCACTCAGGGCCATATCCAAAGCCCTCATCGTGGCCTACAAGGACCGACATCATCTGGGTCTTGCCCACTTTTTTGCTGTCATCGGGCCCACTTGCCACTTTCTCTTCCTGAACACAACTACCCTCACCCACCGGGGCCTCTGAACTGGCCTCCATGTTGTCCACAGTCAGCTTCATCTCTTCATTCGGGTTTCAGTGCAAATGTCACCACCTCTGAGAGGCCTCCCGTGACCATCCAAAGTGCATGTCCCACCCCTAGTCATTATCTTTCACATTATCCCATTTCATTGCTTAATTTATCTTGTTGTTTGCTCTACTGTCTGTGTGAAATTTCCCTTCTTATTTGTGAAACTGTGTTTTGCCTGTCTCTCCCCCTAGGCGCTCTAAGTAGCATGAAAGCAGGGATCCTGTTTATTTTCGCTACCTCTCTGTGACTGAGCACCAGGGCAAATCTGGTTCCCAGTAAAGACCCCATACGTATTTGTTAAATTAAGAAGAAAGGAGGGATGGAGGGAAGGGATGCAGGGAAGAAGAAAGAGTAGAAAGAGAAGGGATAGATCTCATTAAATTCCTAAGAAGAGATATTTGTCTGGAAGCTGACCCTGCTTTTACCTTGCAGAAGAGTAGAAAGAGATGCCTCACCTGTTGTGTCAGAGGAAACCAAGACGCAGAGAGGTGCAGGCGCTGGATCAAAGTCACATACAGCAAGAATCACGACGCAAGCTCTCTGCTCCTAGATCGGGGGACCTTCCACTACAGTGAAATTCCTGCGAGGAAGAAACTCTCTGGTGGCCCAGAGAGGCCACACCTCGAGGCTGGAAGAGCCAGGGGACTAGAAGCCCCAAATGGAAGGCAACCTCGGGGGCCTGGGGGCCTGCTGGAGAAGCCCAACAAAGAGCCCAACCCTCCAGGCCTTCTCAGGCATTCCCCATCGACCCTGAATGTCTGAGCCACACCTGTGCAGCTGGGTGCTGCCTTTGTCCCAGTCTGTCAGGACCAGGCTGCAGGATCACACAGTTCCAGCCTATCCCCCACTCATTCATTTATTCATCCAGCCAAATCCTACATGGAAACACTGTGCCAGAGATTACGGATATCAGAGCAAACAATATGGAGATGGTCTCTGCTCTCAGTCTTTGTTCTAAGAAGAGGCAGACAACTGAACAATCCGTTTCAATAAATGGCGATGAGGGGTTTAAGTCCAGGGGTTTATAGGGGCCCTGAGCTAATCTAGGCAACCAGAGAAGGCTTCCTGGGGGAGGTGATGTTTAAGTGAAGCCTGGAGGGTGAGGAGGGTATAGTGGCTAGAGAGCTGGGGAAGGGTGGGCTCCAGGCCTAGAGGTGAAAAAGTGTGTACTTTGAGGTACTGTTTTCTTTTAGAAAATGGAAACAGGATTGCCATAGTCACTTCTATTATTAATGGTGATAATAGTAACAATAACAGCTAGCAGGTATAGATCCCTGCTTTTGTGCCAGCCACTGTACTCTGTGCTTTACATACCATATTTCCTTTACCCTTTACCAGGGACCTGAGAGGTATAATCATTATTATCCCTGTTCTACAGATGAGGAGACTGAGGCCGAGCATAGTCCTAAAAGGAATGAGCTGGCTTCCATCCCCACCCGTTCTAGCCTAATACAACTGGTCTGTCCAGAGAGACTCTTCTTGCACAATGGAGCGTTCTTCACCTTGCCTCTCCCAGGCATATGTTATGCTTTCCAGCAGACAGGATGTCTCCTCAGCTATTCCCAGGGGTTCATCTGAGCCAGTTCCCTATTCACCTGTAGTGGGGAGGAGCTGGGTAAAATTTTCAGAATGGTTGATGCACGAGAAACTAGCTTGTTAAAAATTAATTGGCTGTGGTGGTGGCGGTGTGATGAATTGGGCGATTGGGATTGACATGTATACACTGATGTGTATAAAATGGATGACTAATAAGAAACTGCTGTATAAAAAAATAAATAAAATAAAATTCAAAAAAAAATTAATTGCCTGAAAAAACAATCTGCCAAAGAATCAATTAACCAGAAACTGTCAAGGAGACTTTTACCACAGCCGTTTTGCCGCCATGTTTGAGGTTAAAGATTCTCCTCAACTGGAAGGCTGGCAAAGATGTAGGTGTGTGTGTGTGTGTGTGTGTGTGTGTGTGTGTGTGTGTGTGTGTG
>NW_021703780.1:76519064-76546347 GCF_005190385.1 Monodon monoceros | reverse complement strand
TGTGTGTGTGTGTGTGTGTGTGTGTGTGTGTGTGTGTGTGTGTGTGTTTGTGTGTGTGTTGAAGTGTGGTACAGGGCTTGGTCCAGTGCAGCTAATACATTGGAAATATTTTAGGAGGGAAAAATCTATCTTTCAGCAAAATGATTATTTGGGGAATTGGCTCAAGGGAAATGGCTTTCTTGCATATTTGGTTCTGGTGGGAATGAACAGACACCCTCAGGGCCACCCCACACCATCCCTGGAAAAGAACTCTTAGGGACTGACTTGGTGCCTTTGAAGCTAGCATCAAGAATGAGACTCTGTCCTTCACACTGCCCAGGCGAAGGCATGAGGTGGCTTCCTCCCATCGCCCATCCTAGTCTACATACATGTTTGTGGTCCCAGGCAGTCCTTTTCTATGTCTTGCTTAAACCCATCCTGCTTATCCAAGCCAGTCTCCTGAACTTCTGTCTCCAAATAACTCACCCCAATTTGGAGCAATCTTCCATGAAAGACCATTGTATAAAATGTCTAGCAAGGATTCTACCAGAAAGACTGAATTTTTCAATGAGGCCAGTGATACCAAGCTATTCATTGAAGGGTCCAAAAAGTCTTCAAAAGGAAAACAGTATTTAGTCATTGGAAAGATTTCAAACAAAACCAAACCAAAAATGCTTCTCCTATGTTTTTTTCTTCTTGAGTCACAGAATGCTTAAATGGAAGAGAGCAGAAGCTAAATTCAACTTCTTCCCCTGATAGTTAGAAATCAAGGTCTAAACCATGTGAATATATGCTGCACATAAGTCTTGCAAGTAATTTCATGTTCAATATTTTTATTTAGCTCCCTGGAAATACTTAATATTTCTGAAAATTGTAGATCACAACTCTTCAAACTGTGGTTCAAAGACCCCTGAGGATATCTGAAACCTTTCCAGGGGGGCCATGAAATCAAAACTATTTTCACAATAATACTAAGATACTATTTGTCATTTTCAATCTCATTCTCTTGCAGGTATACGGTGGAGTTTTCCAGAAGGAAAACTGTTGTGGGATGTAGCCATTGTTCTGATGGCTAATTAAACATGTATTTGCATATTTCTTATATTTTATACATTTCTTAGCTTTGATTTCTAATACGGTAATCTTCTAAATATTCATAGACATATTCTACACAAGTGAACAGTTCTTTGTGGTCTTCAATCATTTTTAAGAATGTAGAGGGGTCTTGGGACTTAATGTTTGAGAAGCGCTGCTCTAAATGAAGATTTTTTACTTTCCCCAAAGTTTTCATTTTTCTTATGCCCGTTTTTGATATTCAGGTTACATGGGCATGCACGGCCTGATACTGAGTGCCTATCACGTGCACGTCATCACACTAAGCAATCGCTTTTATTGTCATCAGCCAACGAGTGTGTAGAGTATGTATTAGCTCCCTGTCCTTGGCAAATACTGAATAAAGGGCTCTTGTATCGGAACTGTAGATGACACTACCTAGACATCCTTTATCCAGCTGACTGTGCATGCCTCACCTAGAGGGCATACACCTTTATCTCAGATTATGAGATGAAGATTTAGATGATAATAAACATAGAATTACATGCAATATTATATGTGCCTTACTCCATAACAAGGACCAGCTCTGTGTACTCTCCAATGAGGATATTTTGCTGAATTCATGCTCCTTATGTTACAGCTCCCTTCCGTCTTCCTCTTCCCCCGTCCTTATCATGCACAGGCTCCTTTCTTTTTCTGCACTTTCCCACTTAAAGTACTACTCAAGTACATTTCCATGATGAAGCCTTTTCTGAGGATTACATGCCTCACTACTTTGCCCATCTTTGCGTTACCTGTGCTTCTGTTTTCTGCACTTAGCCCTTCATGAGTAAAGTGTTGTTTAGACCCCTAGAGCCTGACTACCCACGTTCAAACCTCCACCATTTACTTGCTTTGTCACCTTAGCAAATTTCTCAATTTCTTTGTCTGCAGAGGATGCTAATCCCAGTATCTACTTCTTAGGGTTGCTGCAAGGATTAAATGATATGATACACATAAAAAGCTTATTAGCACTGTGCCTGGTACAGAGTAAGTGCTCACTAAATACTATCATTATATCTGATGGAATGAATAGCTGTGTGCCATGTCGCAGACACAGGTGATGCCCTGTACTGTATTTCCTTGGCCTACCTGAGTGCAGGCAGCTGCTGGAGATGTTGATAAAGCTCCTATCTTACGCTCTCTTCTCTGTCTGAGGGCCTCCCTTGGCCCGAGGAAGCCTGTTCTGCTGCAGGGAAGGGCAGTTGGAAGTGTGTGCGGGGTTAACTCTCTTGAATGCAGCTTGTAAACACTTGGGGATAAAAGTCCCAGCCTCCCTGGCCCCTGGTCTTAGGAGTCTTGGGTGTGTTCCACACAGTTTCTCAGAGGATGCCAGCAGGATTGGGTCCCAGTTGCCCATGGTGGTAACCTGCTCACTAATGCAAATTCTTTTGGCTTTTCTCCCTTCTCTGTCTCAGTTTCTTCACTTTTTTGCTTGTGCCTCTTGGGATCACCTCACATAGGAGCTCCCTGTTCCCAAGTCTTTGTCACAAGGTCTGCCTTGTGGGGAACCCGAATTAAGACAGCTCCCAGCAGTTTCAACTGTTAGAGTCATTTCTCAGGGTACATTTACGTAAGGCAGGGATCTCACCCTTTTTCTTTTAATTGAGATGTAATTGACATATAACCTTGTATTATTTTTAGGTATACAACATAATGATTTATGTATATATTGCAAAATTATTACCATAATAAGTTTAGTTAACATCCATGACCACATATAGTCACAATTTTTTTTCTTGTGATGAAAGCTTTTATGATCTTAGCAACTTTCAAATACAGAATACGGTATTGTTAACTACAGTCACCATGCTGTACATTATATCCCCAGGACTTATTCATCTTATAGTTGGAAGTTTGCACCTTTTGACTGCCTTCACCCATTTTGCCCATCCCGAACCCCTTGCCTCTGTATGGCTTGACATGTTTTGTGGACCTACACCCAAGAACTCCTTGCTGAGTGACTGATATATTTTGAGAAAATTTTTAGTATTTAGATTCAAGACAAGGAAGTCCTATGAGAGTTCTCATCACAGCTGATGAGCTTAATTTTCTCTTTGTATTCCTGTTAGGTTCAAGTTTGGAATACAAAGTTATGAAAGCTTGACCCCGTTTTGGAAAATTTCACCTAGGAACTGTAAATTGTGAAAATGAGCCATAAACAGCATATGTTTATAAAAATATCTTCACACTTCGTTCGGTGGATTTTACTTTGTTGAGGAATCGTCCATCTATTGAGTGACTAGTACTAACATACAAAGATGCCAAAACATACACTACAAGCTACAGAGTTGTATATTTTTTTAAGTAATGGAAAACCTTCAAACTATGGAACTGAAGAATAGATGTCCTGGTGTAGAGGTGGAAACAGAAATGGGGAAAAGAGAAAAGGCTTTTGTTTCCTTCTACTAAACAATGGCTGGAATAAGTTAGGAGTCTGGTCAGGTCAGGTTTATTCTTTCCAGTAAAGTAATTAGGCTCATGTTTGGCTTACAGATGACCTGCCATTTTCAGAAATGTTTTGGGAACTGTAGATTATATAAACAATAAATAATGTTTAAAAAAGTGAAAAACAGAAAGAAAGGTATACTAATAGTGTGTAAGATTAGTACTGAAGACTGTATGGGTAAACTATTGCCATGGTAAGTCTGCATAATAAATCATGCCCAACTCAGAGGCTTATAACAACCTCCTGCCTTTGTGTCCCTAGGTTGGCTGGAGTAGCTCTGCTTGGTGTATTCATGTTAATTCTGGTGCTCAGGATGAAGGGGGGCACATCCACCTGGAGGCCTTTTCTTGCTGATGGAAGAGGCACAGGAAGGTAAGCAGCAACACGCCATGCCTGTTAAGGTCTCATCTGGAAAATGACATACCATTCTGCCCACCTTCCATTGGCCAAAGCAAGTCACCTGTTAAACTCAACATCAATGGGTAGGGAAATATAACCTGCCTCTATGTGACCATAGTGACAAAAGGTGGCTTTGCAAAAACTAGTTTGGGGAAGTAAAGAATTGTGACCAATAAGTTTGTCTGCCACGGGGAATAATATTAATGATCACACTGCTTTCTAATGTTCATTATGTCCCAGTCACCCTGTTCTCCTTCAGTTTACCAAACATCTTATCACCTTTACCTTAATTATTCTCTCTGCTTGAAATTATTTCCCCTTACATTTCTTCCACTTCTATAATGTAAACTCCATGAAGGCAATTTTTTGAGGGTCTGTTTTGTTCATGGATGGTGACTTCTCATCTCTCAGATGCCACCAGCTGCTTATATATTGGGATTTGAGTCCAAAAGTCTTATTGATCAAAATTCATTGTATATTCTTAATCCATTTGTCTATGTGATAACTTTGTTCAGATGTTTCAACCCACAATGTGCTTAAGTAGCAGAGCATCGAGATATTGTTTAAGAAGGACAGTGATCTGGATAAAATTTATTCACCAGAGGCTCTATTTCCCACCACAAGAGACTCAAGATTCAAAGCTTAAAATATCTTGGGCTTATTAACAACAAAGACTAAATTCTCCAGTGAAATGTTTTAGGAACCTACAACATAGCTGGTTAATTGTACAAGAGTATTCCATGAAGTAGAAAAAATTACTTGTTCATCCTAGGGAGCTCAGCTTATCCTGAGACATGTAAGGACTGAGTTAGCTTCTCACATTTAGAAGGCAAATATTTATTTACTGGAGCATTGATTTCCACAGGTAATCTGAATTCATCACACAAAAGTATTTAAGGTTTAAGTCCAAGACACTTTCTGAGATCAGACAATATCCTGTTATCATAGAATCCTTCAAGGCGGAAACATCAAATTTTCTATCTTTAAGCATTCATTCATTTATTCATTCAGTAAACATTTCTAAGTACCCATTATGTGCCAGACATCGTACCATACCTCAAAACACAAAGACAATGCCTCAAGGAGCTTATACACTAGCGGGAACACAGACACTTAAACAGATAATTACCATGGAATATGATCTTTGCTGGAAAGAAGACGTGTATAACGTTCACTGGAACGTTCAGATAAATGCAGCTCAAGGTTGAACTAGGGATTCAGGGAGATTTCCTAGTAGAGATGAAATCTAAGCCAACTCATGAAAGAGAAATAGAAAATTTACATGGCAGGAAAGGGGTTAGAATGGGGAAAGGAAAGTGAGAAGAAGTTTGTAGACGAATGGTAAAGTGAGTGGATAGGTATAGAAATGTATGAAAATAGCAAGTCTCGGGAACTACAAGTCACTCCACAAACTTACCATCACACAGGGATGATGACTGACGATGATTTTTAGGGTTAAGCAACAGCTTTATTGAAATATAATTAACCATAATACCACAAAATTCACCCGTTTAAAGTGTGCAATTCAGTGTTTTTTTGTATATTTATAGAGTTTAGTACAGTCACAGAGCAACTTACACCACCGTCTAATTTCGGAACATTTACATCACCCCCAAAGAAGTCTCCTATCCATTAGCAGTCATACTCCATTCTCCCATTCCTTACCCCTGGAAACTACTAATATACTCTGTTTCCATAAATTTGCATATTCTAGATATTTCATATAAATAGCATCATACAATATGTAGCATTTTGTGACTGGGTTTTTTACTTAGCATAATTTTTTTTTTTTTTTGGCTGTGCCACGCTGCATGCAGGATCTTACTTTCCCGACCAGGGATTGAACCTGTGCCCCCTGCAGTGGAAGCACAGAGTCTTGATCACTGCACTGCCAGGGAAGTCCCACTTAGCATAATGTTTTCAAAGTTCATCCATGTTGTTGAACATTCCTTTTATATTGCTGAATAATATTCCGTTGTATGGATATACCACATCTTGCTTATCCATTCATTAGCTGATGGACATTTGGGTTGTTTCCACTTTTGGACTGTTAAAAATAATGCTGCTAGGAACATTCTTGTACAGAATTTTGTTTGGATGTATGCTTTCACTTCTCTTAGGTATACACTGAGGAGTGGAATCGTTGGATCATATGATCTTACATAAACATACTCATATGTTTAACATGTAAGTTAAACATATGAGTATATTTATGTAAGATCATATGATTTAACAACCTTGGGCAAGTTACATAATTTCTCTCATATTCTCCTAACACTGAGAAACTGTCAAACCATTTTCCAAGGTGGCTGTACCATTTACAATCCCACTAGCAATGTAGGAACATCCTATTTTTCCTCATCGTTGTCAATACTTGTTATTATCTGTCTTTTTAATTTTAGACATTTTAGTGGGGTTTGATTTGCATTTCCCTAATGACTAGTGATGTTGAGCATACTTTCATGTGCTTATTGGATATCTGTATGTCTTCTTTGGATAAATGTTTATTCAAATCCTTGCCCATTTAAAAACTGAATTGCCCGTTTATTGCCAAATTGTTAGAGTTCTTCATATATTCTGGATTCAAGTCCCTTTTTCAGTTTATGATCTGCAAGATTTTTCTCCCATTCTGTGGGTGTCTTTTCACTTTCTTGAAGTGTCCTTTGAAGCACAAAGTTGTTCTCTTTTTTTAATTTGATGTAATCCAATTTATTTGTTATTTCTTTTGTTGCTTATGCTTTAGGTGCCGTACCCAAAAAAATCACTGCCTAACCTGAGATCATATAGATTTACTCCTATGTTTTCTTCTAAGAGTTTTATAGGTTTTAGCTTTTATATCATCTATGATCCATTTTGAGTTAAATTTTGGGATATGGTGTGACGTAGGGGGTCCGACTTCATTCTCTTGCATGTCAGTATTCAGTCGTGCCTATACCATTTGTTGAAAAGACTATTCTTTCTCCATTAACAAGTCTGGAACCCTCGTTGAAAAATCAATTGACTGTAAAAGTAAAGGTTTATTTCTGGACTCAATTCTACACCATTTTTCTATATGTCTATTCTTATGCCAATACCACATTTTCTTGATTACCCTGATTAAAAAAAAATGTCAAAGAACTACATTACACCTCTACCTTTAATAAACTATTCAAGAGGCAAACAGAGCCAAGGGTGGAAAAATTAATCAATTAGTTTTTTTAATCTCAATTTAGTCATAATATAACAACTGAAAACCATTTTCAGAGAAAGTAGAAAGAATTACAGGTCATCATGTTCTCTATAAAAAGCTCTTTTATGCTGATGGATCTTTTTCCCTACCCACAAAAATTTCCTGGAAGTCACATTTTTGAATCACATTTTAAATTCCTGCCTTTAATATGCATTTATTGAGAACCTGCTCTTTGCAAGTATATTTCATCTAAATGCTTCAGAAAATAATTTCTAAAGTTAATAACCATGTTTGTAATGGTATGTATTCATGTATGTGTAGTGTATTCATTTTCCACATCAGTATTTTCTGTATTTTATTTTATTATTTTACTTTCTGCCACTTAGCTGTGCAACCTTGGGCAAGTTACATAATTCCTCTGACCCCTATTTTCCTAATACTGAGAGTACCTCCTCTCATTGAGTTCTTATAAATATTAAATGAGAAATGCATATAAAGATCTTAGTAGAGTGTCTGATACACAGAAGCACTTAAAGGGCTTAGACTATTAGCTTTTACTATTAAAGTATTAGTAGGAGATGCACAATGATTATCTGTTGAAAAAATGTAATTTTCATGTGTTAATTAAAGAAACGGGAAATGGACAATAATGCAATTCCTAGAGTTCTATTTCACTAAATAAGCTCAGTTTGTTCATCTTTCCGCCTAGCTGTAACTTGGTCCCATACCCACATGAGAAAGTAGAAAAGTGTTGACAGACATTCAGTTACCTTAATGTTTCCACCAACTCTAACTTCTGATTTAGTCTTTATTTGATGACTTCTTCCAAGATTGGTCCTTTTATCTTTCTATAAAAAAGATGGTTTTCTAAGCAATTTAACAGGTAAAAAACTCCTGAAATATGTGGGCAACACAAATGATGAATAAACTATTTGAAAGCACTTGTCCAAATGTACCGCACTTGAATTTCAAGTCTAATCTACTTAAAAAATAAAAGTTTGCTAGTATCTCATCTTTCCCATTAGCTATAAGGGAGTTTCATTCCTTTAAATAGTTTTCTGACTTGTATATTTTCCAAGGTAAACGGTAGTGGACATTAGCTGTGCTTTGGTTACCAAGCACTCATTCTCCTTTCTCTTATTAATAGCACCTTGATTTCTTTTGGAGAATCACATCTCTTGGGAGATGGCATCTGTTCTACAAAAGGAACATTCCTGAGCCAAGAGGGGTGGGTGTGTGGCCCAGCTTAGACAACTAGATTATGTTTTTGGATTCTGGACCTTGAGTGGCATTGTGTAAGAATGGGATGAGGGGCTGAGTTGAACCATTCCTGTAGCAATACACAGATTTGACTATGAAATGAAGCCATTCCTTAGTTTCAACCATATATATGTCCTGAGCTGCCTCGTTTCCTGTATTTTTTGCAGCCCAGTTCCTCAGCATTCCCTTTCATTATGTGAACTTCCCTAAATCCTTCCAAGAAATCACTTCACTTGTTACTCAAAGGCAATTTCTGTTACTTGCAACCTCCCAAACTCTGAGGGATACAAAGTCTGCCTCCATCCCTACCCATTTCCAGACCATCCAAAAGAAGTAGGGCTACTTTTAGCAAGTTTTCTGTATGCATTTGCTTGTTAACTCATTTAAGCTCCCAAAAAAACCATCCGTAAACTCCCTTGAAAGTCTCCTATTCCTTTTAAGTTTCAGAATCTCTTAAGAGTTCCAGAACTCTCCTCCAAAGTATTTGATTGAAACCAAGTGTGATAGGACAAAAGTGATGTTTGATAATGATGGAGAAAACCACAAAATCCTTCTTTCCCCTCCATCCTTCAGTTTTTCAATAAATATCTAATGAGGGCATACTTGCCCTGTCCTAGATGCTAGAAATACAAAAATGACTAGGACTGAGTCTTGTCCCTTAGAGAGCCTAGAGTCTAGTAGGGGAGATAAGACACACAGAAATAGTGGTAATGCCAACAGAGACTGTGATAAGAGCTACAACTGACGTACAGATCAAGTGCTAAAAGAGCCCAAAGGAGGGAATATTAATTCAGGCTGGAAGGACTGGGGAAGATTTCAGGGGAGGAGGTGAAACCTCCAGCCGACTAATCCTCCTGTAAGTGTCCAGTGGCCAATTACCTCCAGGAAATGGAATTTGCAAAATTAAGCCTGGCCTGCAGAAGATCGTTTATTTTCTCTTAGCATGCCATATTACAGTTTCCAAGGTTTATGCCTTCTTGGCCAATGTACTAAATTGCTTAGGACAGGACTGAGAACATAAGGGTGTCAAACCTTGCTGGTCCCCGCCTAATATGTCTGGGGCCTGGTGTTTGCATCATTCTAGTCAGTGGGACCAAGAGACAACTGACCGTGGTCTGAATTGGGGCCAATGTGTTTCTCAGCAGTCTTTAAATATGGTTTAAAATTAACTACCACCTCCAAGTAGCCACGTGGGCTTATTTTCTTCAAATGGGAACAGCGGCTACACCAAGCCTGCAACTCGTTTTCAGCTGCCTTGAAAACAGATATTCCTTTCACATCCTTTTATTTCCACATCTTCCTTTCTTCTGCCCACATAATATGGCCAACGTTCTTCTTCATTTTAACAGAGAAAGGATGCTCTGAATAAATCTGGGATGGACAATTGGTCTGACAGAACAGGCTTGAAAAACTTATTACTGTTCCTGGTCACACTGGCAGGGGTTTTGCGTGAAATGCTCCTTTCATGCTGCTAACCTTGAAGACATTAGGAGGCAGTGTTATTTGGATGTTGTGTACCTAGGTGACAACGAATTCATCTATCTAGCCAGAGAGTATATAACTGAAAGACAGAAAGCCACTTCTTTTTAAAAAAAAAGTTCCCATTTTGGGCTTCCCTGGTGGTGCAGCGGTTGAGAGTCCGCCTGCCGATGCAGGGGATGCGGGTTCGTGCCCCGGTCTGGGAAGATCCCCCATGCCGTGGAGCAGCTGGGCCCGTGAGCCATGGCCGCTGAGCCTGTGCGTCCGGAGCCTGTGCTCCGCAACGGGAGAGGCCACAAGAGTGAGAGGCCCGCGTACCAAAAAAAAAAAAAAGTTCCTATTTTTCCAAGAGGACAATTAAATTTGATAAAGTAAGTAGCCCAGTGCCGCCTTTCATCTACCTACAAAATTCACATTGTGGACAGTGTTTACATTAGTCTTCTATTGGACAAGAGCAAAGGGAAAAAATGGAAGGCCACTGCTTCTTACAGAGTTTAGGAAGAAAGACTTTGTATGTCATTATTTTATTGAACTCTGCTGTGTGAACACATTAGGGATGGTGCTTCTGGGTCTCACACTCCCAGAAGCTCCTTGGGAACGACATAACATTCCTATGGAAGTCGGCATAAAAGAGGAAAGAAGGCTTCAGTGGGAATTCTAATGCTACCCTGATTTCCCCAGCCTCAGTGTCCTGAATTTCCAGCTTAGTTCAGTGACCAATGGGATGTCCTGACGATCTTTCATACTTGGGAAGGGGTGTAGACAGAGAAGGCAGAGGTCTTCAGCGCTATGGTCCTTCATTTTTTCCCAGTGGGAAAAAGTCATTTCTGAAGTTTATCCTATAGGGCAGAGGAGATTTCTGGGGCCCAATGGGTGCATACATATTTGCTGTTATGCGCTGAATTGAGTCCTCCATAAAAGATATGCTGAATTCTTAATTCCCAGTACCTCAGACTGTGACCTTATTTGGAAATAGGGTCACTGCAGATGTAATTAATTAAAATGATGCCATGCTGGAGTAGGATGGGCCCCTGATCCAATATGATTCGTACCCTTACAAGAAGATGGCCTCGTGAAGACAGAGACACAGGAAGAACGCCATGTGACGACTAAGCCAGGAAATGCCAAGGATTGCCAGCAAACCTCCAGGAGCCAGGAAGAGGCCAGGAATGGTTCCCCTGCAGGTTTCAGAGGGAGCCTGGCCCTGTTGACACTTTGGTCTCAGACTTCTAGACTTCAGAACTATGAGATAATAAATATCTGTTGTTTTAAGCCATGCAGTTTGTGGTACTTTGTTACGGCAGCTCTGGGAAACTCATACATTTGCTTAAAACTCTCCTAGATTGTATTTTCTTGATACCTGAGACTCAGACATCCAGGTCAGTGGTCCACTTTATACATACCTCCTCCTCCAAACCGTGTCTTTTGTTCTACGCCCCCTGAGCATCTCCTAAGTTTCCCATATGCTTTCCCACTTCTGGGAGTGTGCTGCCTTCCTGGCACAGCCAGAACCCAGGACGCCGGGTCTGCTCAAAGTCTACTCATCATTCAAAGTCAGTTCAAAGGGAAAACTCCCCCATCAATCCTGAGTGAGCAAGAGTAGCACTGCCCTCCAAAGTGGACTGTTTGTACCAGCACTCTGCCGGCCATTCAGCTAGCTGACTGCATGTCTAGGTTACCTCCGTATATTATAACTCTTTAAAAAGTTGAGACTGTTCACTTCCTTTTGTATCTCTGAGATGCTTGCTTCTCAAAGTACAGTCCTCAAACTAGGAGAATAAGTTCAGAGAATCTCAGTCCCCATCCCAGACCCAAATCAGGATGTGCATTGTAACAAGCTCCTGTGAGATTGCATAGACAGTAAAATTTGAGAAGCAGCCCCTAGAGGACCTTGACACACCAGCGACTACTTACTCAATGTATCCTTTGCATCTGCTACTTAGCTGAGTGTTTTTACTGATATTATTCCAAATTAGACAAGTCTATTAGCAATTCAAGGTACGTATTTATTACCCCATTACACAGATGAGAAGACTGGAGGGAAGCTAGATTGGAAACTGCAGGGAATATTCCCACCTCTCTTCCCAGTTCAACACAACTCCCACGACTTGGCCTACCTAGTGGTTTTTCAGGCAACAATCGTAGCTGTGCAGGGAGTTGGAATCTCAGGGGGAAATCTGAGCATCTGTTGCCGACATAGGCCTCTTTTTGCTAGTTTAACATTTAGCTGATGAACCCATGTCTCTCCAGGTACTCCATCAAAAAAGGGTTCCATGGAAACACTCATTCTGGGAAATGCTGCAAATTACACAGCCTTCTTGAAGATTAATAGTGTAGAACCACCTATTAAAGGCTTCATTCTATGACCTCGGTAAATATACCTACTTAGCTTGGTTTAACTCAGTTTTCCGTAAAGTTTATTTGACTCCAAATTCAGGTTGTGTAACAGCCATTAACATTCTGTGAAGGGCACTTTGGTTTAAAATGAGATGTTAATGACAAAGGGAGATTAACAGAGAGGTTCAATTCATGGGTTGCTTTTTAATTGAGAGAGAAACAGACACACACAGAGAGAAAGACAGAGACAGAGAGAGAAAGAGAGATTTCTCTCCCGTAGTATTCTTCGAAGTGGAAGTTTTCTCAAAATGAGGTATTAGCATGTGGGAAGAGCTAGGAACCAGCATGAGCTCCTGAACCACTAGGAAGAACGGTTCATTTCTCTGTGCATTATTTAATATAACGTCCTCCCTAGAATCTTCTGTTCCATGCTGTAACTCAAGACAAAGGCCTTGGATAAAATTAAGTAGGATGCTAACTCTGAAGCACAATGGGAAGATACAGTGCCAGATTAAATCATACTAACTTTAAAAAATGATCACCAAGGTCATGGGCTTGACACATGGGGGGCGTGGTATGGCAAAGGAGCAGGATAAAGCCATGCAAAAGACATTAATTACCCATCGGGGGTTGCTGGGGAGAGGGAGCAGGAAGCCTTATGCATTTGGCTACCAGAGGACATCTCTTTTCAAGGGTTCTTTTCCTCTTGAGAGGAAGGGCTTCATTAAGAGGCTTTTTGCTCGGGGTGGACTCCGGGTAGTCCCAAGGGTAGATTTATCTGTATTCCTGGCACTGATGAAGAGCAGCTCCTGGTCCACAGAGCTTCTCAGCGTTCTGGCAAGTAATGCCCCCATTCTCTGGAGTTTTTTATCAAGGATGGGCATCCCTTTAATGCAAATCTAGGGCAGTGGTTGATCACTGCCTGTGCAATAACAATGGAAATAACAGGATGGGGTTTCCCAGCTATTTTCTTTTCAGAAATAAAGAGTGGATTTGAGGTTGGTTATTTGGAAGTAGAGATGTCTTCCTGAAGCTCCTCTCTGTGAGGACGTGGACACAATCACCTGAAATGCCTTTTGGATGATGCGTCTGCCATCAGTTATACAAAGAGACACGAAAGCAGGCAGATTGCAAGTGCTACATGGGCTTTCCACTGAAGTCCATAGATATTTTTTTCCCATTTAAAAAAATATTCCTTTATTCAAATAGTTTTTCAGGTTGTATCACATCTGGCCAGGGTTTGTGAATACAGAGGATGGGCATCACCTAGAAGCCACACTGAAACTGAAAAATGCAGATCATCACAGAGGAATATAAAGATTCTCAGGCTGTTGCCTAGCAGTGGAAACAACTTTGATCCCCATCACCTTTTCTGTGAGAAGGGCTTCTTCTATAAAATAGAAAATTTAATAACTTACAGACTTTTACCTCTTTACCCAAGCTCTTCCTCCTGGAAACATTAACAATTAAAGATTTTTTATTTTTTACTTTTAGTTTTAAAAGAAAATAGCTTTTGATGGGGTTTGTGAATATCCTTAAGGAGATTTTTTTTTTTAACTTGTGAGATGAAGCAGGATTTGTGGTTTTAAAGTAGTATCTTATTTGGGGTAAGATTTCAATTTTAGTTTGTTTTCCAGATTTTTCTTAGAAGTTTTTTTTTCTTTTTCTTTTTAAAAAGGGGCATCCTTGAACCCTCTTAAGTTCTATGCAAAATTTTATGTTTCTGTTCATTTTCCTGGGGAGAAGGTCCAGTTTCTTCATGACCCACAACAATTTAAAATATACTGCCTTAGAGTGTAGAGATTATAAGTAAGAATCCATCAATTATTACTGTTATAAAGAAGGTTAAGGTCAATGTGGTACAGAACTTTCAGGACAAAATAGAAAAATCTGTTTTAACTTTTACATAATTGCCACCATTTAATACCATAAGAACAGTGGTCATATTAATCAGGGCTAATAAAGCTGAAACTCTTAGGAAAACTGCTTCATAATGACAGAGCATATTCAGAGTTATTTTAACTGGGATTCTTGGTCTTTATGTCAATTATTATGAGACTAAACTTTGAGCAGTTCTACTTTGATTGCTTCTAGAATTTATAAGTTGCCCAAATAGCATGCTCTTAGTTTGATTTACCTTCCAAACCCCATTTTTACCTTATATTTAACAGTTCTTTTCAACTCAGATTGCAAGGGATGGGAACTAAGTTTTAAAAACCACTTATAGTGGGGCTTCCCTGGTGGCGCAATGGTTGAGAATCTGCCTGCTAATGTAGGGGACACGGGTTTGAGCCCTGATCTGGGAGGATCTCACATGCCGCGGAGCAACTAGGCCCGTGAGCCACAACTACTGAGCCTGTATGTCTGGAGCCTGTGCTCCGCAACAAGAGAGGATGCGACAGTGAGAGGCCCGCACACCACGATGAAGAGTGGCCCCCGCTTGCCACAACTAGAGAAAGCCCTCGCACAGAAACGAAGACCCAACACAGCAAAAATAAATAAATTAATAAACTCCTACCCCCAACATCTTCTTAAAAAAAAAAAACCACTTATAATTCAGAACATTTTCTTTTATTCCCAGTGATTTGGGAACTCAAAACCTTGGCTGTCTCTTTCCCTATGACTGACTGCTGTAGCCCACACTGAGAGATTCTGGTACCATGCTTATTTTGACAGAATGTGTTCAGTTTCTCTTTGCCCCCCGAATCACATCCTAACTCTACCCAGCAGTAACTAGTAATATCCTTTAAGGAAGAGTCTGCTTTTCTTTCCAAGGGCACGAGGCCCCTCACATTTTCTTACCCAATCCTGAAGAACAGATTTATAGTTACTTGTATGAAATATTTTTTTCTTTTTTACCAGTCTACAGCATGGACTCTCTAAACTGGTAAATACCACTTTTTTGATAGGAAAAGTCTGTCAAGAGGATAGCTGAACTCAGACATGTTTAGCTATCCAAAACATAATTGGAAAGAGGAAATTACTGTACTGGATATATTCCTTCTCAGACATAATAATGATGAAACAATAGGGTTTATTAACAGGCTCAGTTCAAATGCTTAGCTTTAAGCACAACAAATATAATTTTGAGTTTCACTCTACCTACTGAAAACACCCGAATGAGCATTCCAGGTTGGCAACATTTATTCTGCAATTTAAATTCAGAAAGTCAGAATTTCAGTGTGTACTAAAATCCATCGCCGTTTCTACTTCTGCTGAAGATTTTCATTGGTTCAGCTTCCGATCTTCACCTCATGAGGACTCAGTCACAAAAGGCACAAGGCTAAAAATATTCACTTTACTTATCCTGTTGGGTCCACTTGCTCCAAAGGATTGATTATACAGCAGCGCACAGAAATAAAGACTATGGAAACCCTTCTGCAGCTTATAAGTTAATCACTATCCTTTATATTTTTTGTACATGAGGAAAGGTACAAACTTGATACCCACAATACTGTTTGCTTGTCATTTCTAGTCTGCAAAGTAAAGTTTGGGTTGAAAATCCACAGTCCAAAGAAACCTCCCTCGCCAAAGCCATTCCCTCCAAAGAGGAAGGTAATGGTCAGGTCTGATAACAAGGAAGAGTTCTGAGCCTGAAGAGGTGAATTCAGGAGACTTGCCTCTCTGGGTCACGGCAGCAACTCTTTTTAGCAAACAGTGCACTAATTGCTGCTGTCACTTGGCGTCAGCCCTCCAGTAATAAGCAAAATAAGGTCAACAAACCCCCAAAACCAAGTCCTCCAAGTGTCAAGAGCTTCCCTACTGCTGTGTCAGTGTGTCCCAGACAGAAACGATCTACTCCAAAACACCCCAGGAAGAAGGAGTAGAGCAAAGTGCTTATGAAGTACTGTCCAGTACACTTTATACAAGGTTTATTCTCTCGTAGGAAGGTCCTAGGACTGGCACATTCGATTCCATCCAGGGCGCGGCACTGGACGGAGGTGTGTTCCACACCACTGTAGGCCTGACCACCGAACTTGAGACAGCCATAACCAACTTCCTGGGATGCCATTGCATTTCTAACATCGTCCGCTGGGTCTTCACGCTCTATAAATTCATCGGGTAGGTAAGAGCAAAGGATGACTGGAGACTGGGGTCGCCATAGCCCCAGCTCGCAGAGCAGGTGGCGCCCTCCGGGTGGGTGGCGCCAGCGGATGTGGGCTCGGGCTCGGCGGTAGTGTTGTGCCAGTGGCTCCGAAAGACACAATGCAGCAGAAGGAGATTCCCCATCAGCAAAGCCGCCTGGCCACAGAGAAGTAACTCACTCACCGGGCAACCACCCAGCACCATCTTCCCGGGCCCAGTGGCGGAGAGCCGGCCTCAACAGCAAACCCCGGCCAGCACCGCTGACCCAAGCCCCGCCTGGTCAGGCCTCTCCAAGCAGCCCCCCATAGATTTTTTTTTTTCACTGTGCCCTGTGAGCTCATTTCCCTATATTATTTGCTGTTATTCTGCCTGGTGTTCCCTCTGTCCAGAATGCCTTGGTTTGGCCCCCATTTCTGCCTATTGAAATCTTACCCATTCTTCAAGGTCCCATGCAAATTTCTCCTCTTCAGAGAAGGGTTTCCTGATTACCTCCAGAGAAACAAATGCTACCCTTCTGTGGTCTCTTTGGACCTTTCGTATAGCATTGATCACATTTTGATTTCTACTGTCATAGTGCCCATGGCTGTCTCCGAGGTTCACCTTTGAAAATGGGATTGGATTCTATATCTCACTTACCCCCCAGTCACACTGAGCTCATAGCTGATGTTCAGTAAATGCCAGATGAATTGTACCTCAACACTGCAAGAGACTGCAGTTGCAGGTAGGCAAAGTTTATCATTCAGCATCCTGATTTGGATGACTAGATGATATTCCCCTTACTTCTAGGCTTGTGCTTCTTTCTTTGTTTGCTGATCTGCTTCTAGACCAGTGTTTCCCAAATGCCGGTCATTCGCATCACTCTCATGAGTCATATCACATCTGTGGATCACCTATGCTTCCACTTACTTAATATCTTTCTTTAAATTGATTCCTCTTTTCCTGACACTAACTCATTTAAAAAGTAGACCATTTACCTCGAATTAAAAGTCTAGTATCACTTGCCTTTAATAGAAAATAAATATACATATGAATACAATGAGAATAAAACCTTATTGAATTCATTCATATGACAAATATTTATTGAGCATTCACTCTGTACTGGGCACTGTGCTAGGAGCTGGGATACAGCAGTGAACAAGTCCCAGCTCTTTGGGCTTACACTCTATCAGGGAAAATGGAAAATGAACCACCAAACAGGAAATATACCACAATAAAAGCTATAAGGCAAATGAAGCAGAGCAAAGAGAGGGAGAGGAAGTAGGGTACTATTTAGATAAAGAGGTCAGGAAGGGCCTCTCTGAGGAGGTGATATTTGAGCAGAGACCGGGAAGAGCAAATCAGGCAACTATATGGAAGCAGAGGTTTAAAGAGCCCAGGTAAGAGCGGACATCATGGTCCCGAGAAGGGAATCGCTCTTGGTGGTATCTCAAGGCCTCTGTGGAGGTGGATTTTATCTCAAGTCCTGGAGGAGGGGAGTGCGGCTACAGGGTACTGAGGGAGGGAAGAGCACCAGGAAATGAGGTCAGAGACAGAAGCAAGAACAACAGCATGTCAAGTCTCACGGACTAAGGCAATGACTGATTCATAAAGGGACGGAGATTCTAGAACATGCCACTGCACTCTGGGAAATAACGCCTTTCGTTCAGTGAAGATCTGAGGGAAGTCTCCTTCGGCCTCCTAACTGGAACATCGTTCTTGGTTCATGACCAAACCCTGCAGTCAGTAGTCTTGTCTCCAAGAGATGGGGGCATTTCCGGGGACCCAAAGGGTTCATTGCCTTCTCTCTGGTTCCCTACACTCTTCATCCCTTTTGGACAGTGCCAGGCGCACAGCAGACACACCTTTATCCTCGGTGGAAGGAAGGAAATGTGTATTGCTTCTGCCTTCCGGATTGTGTCTCTTTGCTATGGATCCTGCTACTGACCCCACCCTGCCAGAGCGAGCAGGGAAGAGAAGTATCATCAGGAAAGGCCACTGCCCTTGACTTCTCCTTCTAAAGCAGAGGTTCTCAGTGAGGGCTGTCCACCAAAACCATGTGGAGAGTTTTGTCAAGATACTGATACTGCCTGGGTCTCAGCTGCCGAGGTTCGGGCTTAACTGGTCTGGTGTAAGACCTGGGCATCTGTGGTTTCAAAAGGTCCACGGGTGATTCTAATGTGCTTCAGGTTGAGAACCACTGCTTAAAGGGAAGTAAGCATTTTCACCTCCATTTTCACAGAAGGAGAAATCAAGAATTTCAATTTTCTAGGCTTGCATAAAAACTAGTATTTTGAAGTGATATAGATACATGGGTGGGCAGAGAATAGGAACACACTAGATGTGAGATTCCCTGTGCCAGGCATAGAATATTAAACAAGACTGTATGTAAAGTGCTTTGAAACAAACATGTATTTTGTTATAGTCAGTGACTGCAAAGATCTGTGAAAAGTGTTCAGATCAGAGGGAACAGCAAGTGCAAAGGCCCTGAGGCAGTATTGTATTGGAGGAATTGTGGAACAGGGGAGAATGGTAAGAAATGAAATCAGAGATGTTAATCTGATTCATTCTCTATCTATTACCCCAGCAAATGAGGTCTTTTTTCTTTATAAAAATTAACCTCCTGCATAAAGTCTCTTTATCATATGCTACTCTCCAGATACATTCTGCATAGCTGGAATGTCCTTCACCCTTTCTGGTTTACCATATCCTAGTCTAGATTCTCTATGTCCTTCAAAGTTCTATTCAGTTGCCACCACCTTCAGGAAGCCTTCCGTGATCATTCCAGATGGATGCAATCTCTCTCCTCTGTAAAGCACCACAGCCTATCCCTTTACCCTTCTAATGGACAGTAGCTCTCTTTGTCTTATTTATCTCTCCAGCCTGTTATGTACCCCCTACCCCCTGCCCCACTCGAAAGACTAGGTCCAGGTCTGAGCTCTCTGGAAGTCCCTTTCTCTTTGCTTAGAGCTAGCCCTGCATTATACACAAAAGTAGGGCTCAAAAACATTTACTGAAGGGTTAGCTATGTGTCTTCAATTCTCTTCAACAAGAACAGCAATCCAAACAACCTAAGCACATCTACACAGTAATTAAAGCAACAAACAAAACTGTATTGGCTCTTGGACTCTGAGTGCATTCTTGACTTTCCGGCAATGGTTTCTGATCATTCACCTTTGAAAGAGCATATTGCAATTGAAACGAAACATATCAACCCAGACAGTTTCAGAAAAGCCAAGTCATTTGTTCACTAAGAAGGATCACGGTAGCCAGGAATGAAGACCACAAGGAAATGAAATGCTATCAGTTTCATCTATTTGAACAGTCACTTGGGAGTAGTGCAGAAAACAGAAGGTGGCGAGATGAAAAAAAGAGAACAGATAAAAAGCATTGTTGATATAGACAGTGGGTTGGCTTGCTGTGGTCAGTGGTGTGTGACTTTCTGCGGCCAACCTGATTTCTCCCATGCCTATGGATTCTCCCAGAAGGATTCCCTTTATGGTCAGGGACCCTAGTATTCAATGATTGACAAAACCAGTCTTGTTTAACCCAACCACTACTCTGAAGAATGGTCAGCATCGTCCCTTTATCACAAATGCTGAAATTGACCTGTGGCACTTGGAGGCACCATGGCCTTGGGAGTGAGGGTTCCAGCCTTGGGGCTGAATAGCTTGGGCTCCATTTCCAGCTCTGCCTACTTGCTGTGTGATCCTGAGCAATATTCAATGGTAACAGTAATAATTCCTTCTTCATAGAGTTGTTTTGAGGGTGGGCCGAGTCCACATATGTAAAACACTTAGGACAGGACCACAGATACAGGTGGAATTCAGTACATGTTAACTCAGTATTCAGAGAGGTTAGGTCGCTTGTCGGAGGCTGGCAGGTGGTAGGGCTATGATTTGAATTTAGGTGTGTCTAAAGGAAAATACTGAGTAGTGATGGGCTACTGCAAATGGAGTTAGCAATACACTTGAAAGTAGAGAATTGCTCTAATTTTGCTCCCATGCTCACCTGAGCATCACTGAATGGCCAGGGCATTTCCTTAGTACCTTCCTTTTCTTGTTCGTCCATGTTAGAGTCCTTTGCTGAGCAAGCAGGCCTCCAGGCCTGGGACGCAGCTAGAGTCCTCCATAAACAAGGTTGTGTGTGCAAGGTAAAGTGGTGTGTCTGTTCCCTCCTCCAGATATTTCGAATCAAGAATTCAGGAATTTCAAGGTGTGGGTATTCCAGACATTATAGAATAATATAGGTGAGATAAAACTTATCAATCAAAGATGAAGGTATGTCTCCTGATAAGTTTCCATCCTTCCATATCCCCTGTTCCACTTCTCTCATATAGAGAAGGAGGATGGACTTAGTGGGAGAGGACATGGGTGATTCTTTGAGTTACCTGTAATCTGGGACTTTGATTTTGATGAAATACATGCCACATGGTCCACAGAATCTCCGAAGATTCTGAAAGACCCTGGGACCACTGCTGCACTTGTGAAATCATATTGTTTGCAGCCCTCCCTCCTCAATCTGCATCATGAAATCATTCCTTTCAGTATATGTGCATATTGTCACTCTTGCCACATTGCACTGTGCTCATTCATTTCCCTATTTGTCTTCCTTTCTACATTATGAGTGCTCAAGGGCACAGAATGTATCCAGCATACAGCAATGATTAGAATCTCTGGCTTTGGCATTGGGTATTCCCACCTAGAGCCCTCTCCCTTCTGACCGTGTTCAGATAAATGAAAATGTGTCTACAACCTCTATGTTTGGGGGTAATTTTAACCTGGAATAGATTGGTGCCCCCGAAGTTGCAAAATATGATGTGAATGTGCACGTTTCTATGGAGAATTCAAAGCTTCATCAGATTCTCAAACTGGGTGGGGGGAGGAGGGAACAAGGTTCCAAAAGAAGTGAAGAATTTCTCCTGTAATTAAATAAATTAAGTTTATGAAGTAACTCTGGGTTCTTCACAGTACTTTTTTTCTATAATAAAGAAAAAGGGATGCTATATCCTTGATGTCTACATTAGGAGAGGCAGTTTTTACATCCCTTTAATGCTTTTCCAGTACAGATTCACTTAGTGTATGATTTTTTTCTGTTTCTTAAAATATCTTTTCCTCCATGATCATCCACTGAGATCAAACTCAGGTTTGATCTCACCCTACTAAGCACTTGAAAGCACATGAACTCATTTAACCATTAGGATGATTCTCCAAGTAAACCTTACTATCCCCATCATACGGAAAAGGAAAATGAGACTTAGAGGTAAGATCAGTTCCAAAGCTTTCAATCTGTGCTGATAACCCCTATTCTATACTGTCCTCATCTTTGCTAGAGTCCTCAGTTTATGGATACAAGCTTATCTAGTTCACTGTTTGGTTCCTAAACTATCTTCGGCTAGAGGTGTCAGAATTCTCCTTAAGCATTCAGTCAATACATATGTAGAAAGGTCACTCTAAAGCCCACAGTTTATTTTTCCTTTGACTCAGGACGTTAACATCCTCCAACAAGTAGTTCTTGCTTTGATAAACAGACTTTGCAAGGCAGGTTAAATGACATCCCATGTATAACACTATTCAAAGCCTTCATGAATTTATATTACATTTTTAGGCAAAGAGAAAAAAGAATAATACATCAAGGATTCTAGTGAGAACATGACCTACAAGTAAAACAAGAGAAATGTTGCTTTCTAACACTTGGAAAGCCAAATGTGTACCAAATTGATATTTAAAGAGAAAGAAAAAATGGACAGAACATAGAGCTAAGTGAGAGGCAGACTCTTCATGGCTTTTGGAACTCTGCTCTGAGTAGTTAAACTACAAAACTGAGTTATAGAGGGGAGTAAAGACCATGGTCTTTGGCATCAGGTAGAGATGGATTTGACTCTAGTTCAACTACAAAATGAAGGTGAAGCTTCACTATCTTTTAAGATTGTTAAGAGAAAACAATGTCAGCACTGTATAGGTGGTCACTAACCATTAATATTCCTTCTTCCTTTTTCTCTTCTGATTTGGCATAAAACCAGTGTAACTGTTTCCAGTGGGCGGTTCTTTAAACATGAATTTGCCTCTGATACAACTGATGTCCTAGGGATGCAGGACCTTGCTGATGAGTCATGAGGAGCCCTGGACCATTCTTTAGAACGATTCTAAGAATCCAAGTGATATTTCCAAAGCATGTTCATCCAGAAAGAAGACCAATCCAGCGTTAGATGTCTAAGCTAAGGAAAGACCAGGAAAGAGACACTCTGACATGGGGTGTCCTTTTCTAACCCACCCAAGATGGGCATCTTGAGTTAGTACCATTTTCTGGGTGTCTTTCTAAATAGCCAATGCTTACGAAACTTTTATATCCTTTGAACAGCAAATCTAATTTCAGAAATTTTTGTTGAAGAAAAAATTTTTTAAAAAACTATGCTGGCTATGTATAAAGGATGCTGATTGCAGCATTGTTTATTTTAGTCCAATTAATTGCTGGACTAGTTGTTGATTGGAAACCAACTAATTGTTCACCTGTGGGAACTGGTTAAATAAGTTGTGGTCCATCTGTATAAGAGGGGGGCCTGTGGTCATGATGATGAGAAGAATATGTAATTTAAATGTTCACAGTACATTAAGTTTAAGCATAAGTTAGAAAACATTATGTTCAGGTTGACCTTATTTTGTGTGTGAAAATAGATTAATATGACTATAGTATATACAATATACACAAAATTTGGAAGATGAAAACACATGTCATATGTCTTCTCATCTGTGTGCTTTTCTGAATTATCCAAATTCTCTACAACAATTTTTTGTTGGTTTGGTAATAAAAACAGAAGTCATTTAAAAAATCTCTAAGACTGTGATCATTCACAATTCACATTCTAGTGTCTCAATCTTCCCTTTTCGTTTTCCCAGGCCAAAAGCACATGGATATGCCTCAATTTCTGGGAACCTGGGAGAAAGAACTCAACTATATTTCCATTCTTCCATTTAAGGAAACACTGTGTTCATTAATCATACCCAGATGACTAAGAGAGAGAAAAGAATGAGAGGGAAGAAGGAGAATACGGTGATGCGACACTTCAAGATAATAATTAGAACCATCCCACTTAGCACTGGGACAGCACCTCACATCTTCAAAGCTGTATCAGATGTTATCTAATTACGCAAAGCGAGGAGGAATGACAAGAGTGGAGGATTTAATCTAAGAAGCATGAGGGGTAATGTATATATATATGTCCATGCCACTCTCTCGGGCCTTTGGATACTGAGAGGCAGTAACAAGAGGGGCCAAGTGAGAAATTCAGTGCAAAGTCTGAGATATCAGAAGCTCATAGAGGTTTTGAGGGCTAAAAGCAAAAATCGTAAATGGAAAAGATAGACAAGGGGGGAAAAAGGAATGATGAAACTAGTAGAAAGCTGCTGGAAAATTTAACACCACCATATTGTTTCTAGAACCCCACATCATTAATCCATTTAATTACGCCTTGTAAATATTTGAATGCAGAATGATTCCTGCGACCCTGCGACTCAGATAATTCCAAAAGCCTTAAACATTGGGCCTGCCAATCAGAATTACCGACGACATTTATCTCTGTTACAGGGAAAACATTAAACACACATCACAGACCCATGTCCTTGGGGGAAGCTTTAGAGCACTGCCGGCTCCTGCCCCATGACCCAATTTAAATGCACTGAGAAAACAAGCACATCAGAGGCTATCAAAAGAGCAAGTCATCCTAAAAGCAGAAGGTTATTCATCAGGAGCTCAAGGAAATGCTGAAATAGAAAAATGCTCATTTGGGACTCTGCAGTTCTTGCTTGGTCCAATTCTTATTTTTTAAAAAATAAATTTATTTATTATATTTATTTATTTTTGGCTGCGTTGGGTCTTCATTGCTGCACGCGGGCATTCTCTATTTGCTGGAGCAGGGGCTACTCTTCGTTGCGGTGTGCGGGCTTCTCATTGCAGTGCCTTCTCTTGTTGCAGAGCACGGTCTCTAGGCTCACGGGCTTCGGTAGTTGTGGCTCGTGGCCTCAGTAGTTGTGGCTCGCGGGCTCTAGAGCGCAGGCTCAATAGTTGTGGCGCATGGGCTTAGTTGCTCCGCGGCATGCGGGATCTTCCCAGACCAGGGATCAAACCCGTGTCCCCTGCATTGGCAGGTGGATTCTTAACCACTGCGCCACCAGGGAAGCCCCCCAATTCTTATTAACAGTGGTTTACATTCTCACTCAATTACTGGTCCCCAGTGGCTTTATCCTACAATAAGTATCAATTATTCCAATTTAATAAGATCTGTGATCTGTTCCCTCGAAGTTCTATCCAGGGTAGGAAGACGAGAGGTAGATTTTGCAATGGGCCTTGATGAGGGGAGGAAAATCCAGAAGAGGGAGCGGCAGAAGCCAAGGCCATGTGTGTGCTGAAAAGCCGAAAGCCAAAGGCAGGCATTATACTACGGTCCAGCAGTTACCATAAGCAGAGATTTCTTAGAGTTTTGCTCCATTTTCCATGACTTACTCTGTCTCCTTCAGCATGTTTAAGGACAGGCAGTGATACACTACACATCCCCCAAACAGGCATCTCAACATCTGCTCTTTTTTTTCCCCCCCAAAACATTCAAGCCTGCAGTTAAAATACAGCTGCCAATTATCAGGTATGAGCTTCCTGGCCCAACGGTAATTCACACATGTCAGAAGTCGGATGAGAAAAAGTCCAATGCAGTAAATATACGTGTGTACTGTGATTATACCTGTATGCGTTATTGCCTTTTTTTTTGGTTTTGTTTTTAGTGCTTTACTGATCAAAAAGAATCAGATTCCTAGCTCTCTGCTTGGGATACTGTTCACTGCATTTCAGTATTTGACTTGAAACAGTGAGGGTGGTGAGAGTGGATGCATGGCCAGCTTGTGTCATCGTAGTGGATACCTAGCACGTTCTGAGCATTTTCAGCTGTTTGTGAATTCAATATAAAGGTCTTGATGCCCTACACGGCATTGATTGAAAGGGGGCATTCAAAGGTCTCCACTGGTCATATCATGGTCTACTTTATCTGTCTTTTTTCCTCCTTCCCCCCCCTTCCTTCCTTCCTTCCTTCCCTCCTTCCTTTGTCTATCTATTCATTCCTCTTATGCACACCCACTAAAAATCTATGGTGCTATAGATCACCAGAGAGGATTCTGCCTAAGCCTTCACTTTGCTTTGCCACTCATTTAACACTGGGTCTGCCTCTCTTCCATATATCCACTGGGAGCTGACTCTGAAGTATAAACTAATTTCATCATTTGTTTAAACAAAATGGCACTAGAAGATAAAAATCACAAAGCACATTCACAGAAATGGACACTGAAATGACTCCTGTGTGCTATATGGCTTTTGGGATCTGACCTAACATTCCTCTGTCTTCCCAGATGATTGACAGCTGGCCACAAGCCAAACGAAGGAGGGCAGGAGAACCAGTTGCTTTCACAACCTGTGTTTTAGTTTCCTAGGGCTGCCATAACAAATTGCCATTAACTGGGTGGCTTAAAATAACAGAAATTTATTCTGTCACAATTCTGAGGGCCAGAAATCAGAAGTCAGGTGTCAGCTGGGCTGTTTCCTTCTAGAGGCTCTGGGGGAGAGTCTATACCATGTCTCTCCCCTAGCTTCTGGTGGCTGTTGGTAATTCTTAGCATTCCTTGGCTTATAGAGGCATCATTTCAATCTCAGCCTCCGTCTTCACCTGGCCTTCCCCTGTGTCTCTGTGTGCTCTCTTTTTCTGTACTTATAAGGACACTTGTCATTGGATTTAGGGCCCACCCTAAATCTAGATTAATCTCATCTCAAGACCCTTAACTTAATTACATCTGCAATGACCTTGTTTCCAAATAAGGTCACATTCACAAGTACTGAGGGTTCAGACTTGCACATATTTGTGTGTGTGGGGCACTATTCAAGCCACTACGCCTATCCTTGTTCTATTCTCCATTGCACCCTCACATTACCAGTGTTGAGAAAAAAATCAAAAGCAAGTCCTATGACATGCACAGAGATATATCGAAGGACACAACATTCAGTCTTCTTTGGAAGCAAAGATTGGAAACATCCTAAATGTCCATCAACAGGAAATATGGTTGAATGAGTTTGGTTCATCTACCCAATGGAATACCAGGCAGCTACTAAAAAGAACAAAGTAGTATTTTTATAAATTGAAACGAAAATATCCCCAAAATATGTTGTAAAGAGAATTAAGCAAATTATAGAACAAAATATATGTCACAAACCCATTCTAAAAAGCAAACTATGAACAACAAACCCACACAATCCTCCTTTGGGGGAAATGCTCTGTTCCCATGCCAGTTATGTGATTCTGAGGAGAAGGGCTGCCAATCACACCTCTTGATCCCCTTTCTCTGCCATAAAGAGTAATCAGATCTAGACAATTATAGTACCTGATGCTGTTGACCATGGTGACAGGGATGGAGGTTGGCTGAAAACCAAGGTAGGCTAGTCAGAAGCCTTCCAAGGATTTTTAAAACTTTTTATTTTGAGGAGAAAAAGTCTCTTGCCTCTTGGGCCCTATATTAGGTCTCTCCAGCTGCTAGAACAAATTAGCACAAACTCAGTGGCTTAAAAGAACACAAATGTATTATCTTATCATTATGTAGATCAGAAATATGACGCAAGTCTCAAAGTGTCAGTAGAGCTGTGTTCCCTTCTGGAGGATCCGAGGCGGGCCGGGGGGGATCCATTTACTTGCCTTTTCCAGCTTCCAGAGGCATCCACTTCCGTGGCTCACAGCCCCACTCTTCCCTCTTCAATGGTCAGTTGATGAACAACTTTAATTCCATCTGCAGTTTTAATTCTCCTTTGCCATGTTAAGATAACATGTTTACAGGTTCCGGGGATTAGGATGTCCACATTTTTGCAGGGGGATGGGGCATTATTTTGTCTTGAATCTAGAGCAAATCCAGGTCTGCAGATGGCTATCCTCCCCAACACTTGGAGAAAGCTAAGTGAGGGGGGAAAATGAGGCGACGCACAGAAAGAGGACACGCTGAGAGAGAGAGAGAGAGAGAGAGAGAGAGAGAGGGAGG
>NW_021703780.1:76450549-76518664 GCF_005190385.1 Monodon monoceros | reverse complement strand
GGGAGGGGGAGGGGGAGGGGGAGGGAGAGGGAGAGGGAGAGGGAGAGGGAGAGAGATGAGAGAAAGAAAGACTAGCCTGTTGGACACCCTGGATCTGGCCATTCTTGAAGCTAATTCACCTCAATTAAGTATGATTATGTAAGCCAAGAGATTTCTCCTATTTCTCAAAAACTTTTTGAATTGGGCTGGTCTCATTTACACTTTAAAGAGTCCTAATTACTCTTGTGTGTGTGTGTGTGTGTGTTAATCATATATGTTTATATATGTCTAGAAAAATAGCAGAGAATAGAACTGAAGTGGTTGGTAGGTGGTGGCTTTTATTTTATTTTTTTTGGCCGCGCTGCACGGCATGCATGATCCTAGTTCCCTGACCAGCGACTGAACCCATGCCCTCTGCAGTGGAAGTGCAGAGTCTTAACCACTGGACTGCCAGGGAAGTCCCAGGAACGTTCATTTTTTACTTAATATACCTGTATTATTTGAATATTGTACAATAGGCATCTATTACTTTTGTGATTTTAAAAATGAAGTAAAAATACGAGACTGTAACATAAAAAGTAAGTTCATCCAGGGCTCCAAGGCCTAGTTAAAGAGCAAAATCCTCATAAGTTTCTCTTTCATCTGGTGCTTTTAAACAGTACCTGAGTCCATTCGAGAGCCCATAACTACAAGTTATTTCTTAGGCCCTGATAATATGCTTTATCCTTTAAGAAAAGCTATTTAGATGGGACCACAGATGATAAAAGGGCTATGCTCAGAGCGCAAACAAAGAACTTACTGGCTCACTTTTGGAGGCCTGACGTGTCCCTGCCCAGGTCCACATGGCAGGCCTTGAAAACACAAGTCTGTCCTAGTTCTCTTTCTTGCCTCCTTGGACTATAAATACGTGCATTATATGTATCCAAGTGAAAAGAAAAGGAGCAGAAACAAATGCCTGCATTCCCCTTAGCAAAACAAAGGGACAAAAGCAGCCTCTATGCCAGCTGCATTAAAAAATGGGAACAGAATAGTTTGTTAAAATGTCACAATTAAGAGATCTGAAGAATTCTCCTGCTGGACCCAGCACAGTGGGAGTTAGTATGCTGGGTCCAAATTCCCTGGTCTTCTTGTTACAAAGCCTGATAGACAGAGAACCCTACACGCAGGGGGGCAGTTCAGTGTCCCTTCCTTAGAAGAGACCCTCTGAGCACCCCAGCCAGTGAGCAGAGGCATCAGGATTCAAATCTGGGCCTTTCTGGCACCAGGATCTACGGTTCTCAATACCCAGTGGGCAGAAGAATCACTTAGGAACCTTATGAACCACACAGATTCTCAGGCTCCATCTTCCAAAGATTTGGAATCTAGAGATCTGGGGCTAGGTCCAAGACTCTCCATTCCAACAGGCACCTCACATAACCGGATGCAGGAAAAATACACACACAACATAGGACAAATTCCCTCTCTCTCTGTTTCTTTTTCTTTCTGTTGCACCTCCTTCCTTTTAACTTCTTTAAGGTATCTCAGACTCTGAAAAGCAGAGGTTGCAGGATTCCTTGTACACATTTCTGACAGCCACTCTTTTCTCACATCCCAGAGCAGAAAGAACTGCGATTGGAAGGTATTTCAATGAGTAACTATTATTGACCAAAAGTTTAAAAAAACAATGAATCTCATACTCCATCACAAGGAGAGTAAACAAAATTCACAATCCTCTAGAGAGAAGAAATCAATTTTTCAAATATGTTAAATTCACCAGGCTGTAGGTAATTATTCAAATTTCAGGGCAAGAAAGAATCAAACCCCATTGATCAAACCTTTCTGGACTCATGTCAAGAAATTGCAGCGCTCCCCTGGTGGCGCAGTGGTTGAGAGTTCGCCTGCCCATGCAGGGGACACGGGTTCGTGCCCTGGTCCGGGAAGATCCCACATGCCGCAGAGCGGCTAGGCCCGTGAGCCATGGCCACTGAGCCTGCGCGTCCAGAGCCCGTGCTCCGCAACGGGAGAGGCCACAACAGTGACAGACCCGCGTACCGCAAAAATAAAAAAAAAAAAGAAATTGCAGTGGGCTGCATAATTTCAAAACCCTCCGTTTTCTGCTGAGATATCCTAGTCCTTATAAGACAGCTCCTCCATATTTCTGCTTCGGTTAGCTGGAGGGCTGGCTGTTCAGAATGCTATCACCTCCTTTAAACCAGACATTGAAAATGGCAGTCAGCGGCTTCCCTGGTGGCGCAGTGGTTGAGAGTCCGACTGCCGATGCAAGGGACACGGGTTCGTGCTCCGGTCCGGGAAAATCCCACAAGCCGCAGAGCGGCTGGGCCCGTGAGCCACGGCCGCTGAGCCTGCGCGTCCAGAGCCTGTGCTCCGCAACGGGAGAGGCCACAACAGCAAGAGGCCCGCGTACCGCAAAAAAAAAGAAAAAAAAAGAAAATGGTAGTTAGGTGTTGCCCTCTATGACGGAGCTGCACTTGACCTTATTAAGTACTAAATAAGTCAAAGCAGAATATTGTTTTTACTTTCGCATTATTCCTTCCATTCAAAATTGTCTGTTGAAATTAATGAATGGAAAGTACCACAATGAAGCCATAGGTGATCTGGCTTTGATTTTAGGTCTTGCCTCTTTTAGCTTTCCTACCCCCAGCATATCTGAGTCACCTTACTCAGCTCTGTGCCCCTCACACCCTCACTCCGTAGCACTTACTATCTTCTAATTACTGTATAATTTACTTATTTACTATAGCTACTGTTTATATCAATCGCTCCTTCAAGAATGGAAGCTCCAGGAAGTTGGAAATGTTTGTCAGTTTTGTGCATAGCATAATGTCTGGAACATATAAGTGCTCATAAGTGAGGGAAGAAAGGAGGAGTCTATAGTAGGAAAGAACAAAACACTCATGGGAAGCAGTAGAAATAATAAAACATGCAAACAGAATGTGTCTTGATGGTGATAGATGTGCGTTGTTCAGCATGGTAGCCACTAGCCACATGAGTCTATTGAGAACTGGAGAGGCAGCTAGGCTGAATTGAGGCTGGCTCTCGAAGGCTTAGAGCAAGAAAGAATATAAGAGATCTCAGTACTTTTCTATATTGATTATATGTTGAAATAATATTTTTGATATACTGAGTTGACTTACTAAAATTAATCTCACCAATCTTTTTTTTTACTTTCTTTAACTTGCTCCTAGAAAATTTAAAATGACATATGTGACTCATATTCACGGCTCACACTATATTTCTATAGGTTAGTGTGATGTTGGAGTTTCTGAATCCCATCATTTCCTTTTCTTTATTTTTCTGCTATGCTTATTTTTAAAACTAATTTTAGACTGATAGAGAATTTGCAAAAAATAGCATAAAGAGTTCATGTATATCCTTCCTCCACTTTCCCCTAATGTTAATATCTGAATATTTTTGACTAAACTACAGACTTTATTCAAATTGCAACTGTTTTCCTCTTAATGCCCCTTTTCTGTTCCAGGACGCGATCCAGGATCCCACATTGCATTTAATTATTATGCCTCTTTAGTCTCCTTCAATTGGTGACAGTTCCTGGTTTCTCCCGTTATGACTGTGGCACTTCTGATAATTACCAGTCAATTATTTCACAGAATGCCTCATTCTGGGTTTGCCTACTTTTTCCTCATGATTAGATTGAAGCTATGCATTTGTACCAAGAATGCCACAGAAGCGATTTTCTGATCACAGTGCATCTCATCATGGGGTCCATGATGTCAATGCTATCTTATTGCTGGTGATGTTAACCTTGGTTAAGGTGGTGTCTGCTGGGTTTCTCCACTGTGAAGTTTGGTATTTTGTAATTTATAAATGTCTTTTATAAGTATCTTAGGAGAGATATTTGAAATTATGCAAATATCCAGGTTCTCCTCAAACTTTCCTGGACTGTTTTTAGCATCTGTCAGTGAGGATCCCATCATTTCTGAGGTGGTTCTTCTTAGACCTGAGTGACAGTGGCTGTTTCTCCATTCCTCTTGCACTGTGGTGTTTTTATACCCTGTCCACTTCATCATCGATGGCACCTGCCTGGCACTACTGCTATTTCAGCTTGCAGCCTCCTTGAAATGGGCCCATTATCTATGAAGCCAAGGATCTCATAGCCCAGTGCTCGTGAAATGTCATAGGTAACAGAGTAGCTTCCTTAGAATCTCAGTCATTGCACATGATTCTCTTAAACATTAAATGGGTTCTACAACAGCAACTCCTAACACAAATCCCAGTCCTCTCTTATTCTTGGGAGATGTTTATTTGACTGCCTCAGAAGAGCTCAAGTTCACCCAAGTTGTCTTATCCCCCCTATCTTGGTCACTATTTAGATCCTGTACTTTCTCTTCAGAGAGTAGGGGAAGGGAGGAAGCAAAGCTGTAAAGCCTAGTGCTTTTTCATGGGTGAGGTGTTGGGGCATAAGACTGGGACCTTCACTCATTAGTAAATTTTGTCTGGCCATATACTTATGAACTGTCTATTTACAATCAAGGAAAGTGGAGCACGATTAAGACACACCTCCAATTTATAATCTGCTAATTACTTGACCACCAAGATAAAATTACAGGAGACATCCTTGACCCCTTCTTCCCCCTCCATTTGCATTTGACCAACGCTTCTGTCACATCAGACACTGAATAGTCCTTAGGTCTTTATCCACCTCTCTCAGCATCGCCACTAAGTCAGGCCAGCAGAGTTAGTACTCAATATAACACACTGATTAAGGAATGGACAACATAGATTTGAGTGTGTTAACCCACAGAACATCATTTCCATCCCCATCAAAGACAGATCCATAAAATGGAAAGTGTATGTGTCTGAGGCAGCATGGAAGCTTTTAATTTTTATTTTTAAATGATCCTTTTAAGAGATATAGCTCTTCTTCTGCAGCTGGAATGAAAATTCACTAATACCTAACTCAAGATTTACAAAGTATGTTCTGGGGAAGTCTAGTTATGTGATGTTAATAGATGTTATATTTTAAAACAAGGTTCTATGATCAAATGAGTTAGGGAGATGCTAGGTTAACAGAGATAAACAGATGTACACAGTGTACTATTCCAATGTGCACTGTGAAGGGGGCCAGTAAATGGTGTTTCTCAACATTTAAATTTTTTCCCCCAGTCTTTCATTATTATTTATTTTTCTAGCATTATTGAGATATAATTGATACATAACATTGTGTAAATTTAAGATGTACACGTGATGATTTGATAAGGTATATATTGCAAAATGATTAGCACAATAACATTAGTTAACACCTCCATCACCTCACATAATTACCTTTTTGTGTGTGTGTGGTGAGAATATTTAAGATCTTAGCAACTTTGAAGTATAGAATGCAGTACTGTTGACTATAGTCACCATGCTGTCCATTAGATCCCCAGAACCCACTCATCTTACAACTGCAAGTTTGTATCCCTTGACCAGCATCTCCCCATTTACCTGACCCCCCTGCCCAGGCAACCACCCTCCTACTCTCTATTTCTGAGTTTGGCTTTTTTAGATTCCACACTTAAGTGAGATCATATAGTGTCTTTCTTTCTCTGTGTGATTTATTTCCCTTAGCATAATGCCCTCGAGGTCCACCCACATTGTTGCAAATGGCAACACTTCTTTCCTTTTTATGGCTGAATAATATTCCACTGTCTATATATTTATACATACATATCAATATATATATGTGATATATAAATATATGTGCACATATATATGAATGTGATATACATATATATTTTTTTTCTTTATCCATTCATTTGTTGATGTTTCCATGTTTTGGCTATTATGAGTAATGGGGCAATGAACATGGAAGGACAGCTATTTCTTTGAGACTGTGAATCCTTCTTTGAAGAGCATTTCACAGGGCTAATGTTTCTCAAAAATCCCTTTGGGTATCACTGGCCAAACTTATCTATCTAGTGAGGCAAAGAGGTTTTTCTCAAAATATTTCAGAAGGGACATTCGGGGAATTTCGTGGCATGCAACTGGCAAATACTTGCGTTGGGGGCACACTGCTGAGAAGTAGGCATTGCAAACTTGGAAAGATGCATGTCTCCTCCATCAGACACCTCAGGCCTGACCCACTGCCTCCTCAGGGTACTGGGGCCCACGTCAAGCCAACAATTCCTTTCACAGATCTGCTCTACAAGGCTCAGTCAGGAAGAGGAAAAAACACAGATGGAAGGAGGGAGGGAGGGAGGGAGGGAGGGAGGGAGGGAGGGAGGGAGGAAGGAAGGAAGGGAGGAAGGAAGGAAGGAAGGAAGGAAGGAAGGAAGGAAGGAAGGGAGGAAGGGAGGAAGGAAGGGAGAGATCAGGGTCTAAGTCTGAGGACACAATATGCACAGGAATAATCTCTGTGCTGTGTTAATATCCAGAAGGAATGACAAGTTAAGCCCAGAACAACAGATGGAGGAGCATTTATTGACGGATAGAGGTTTCAGTTAGGGATGAAATCTTCGGGGATGCGAAAATATAAAAATCAATAGAAAGGTCTACAAAGAAGGTCCCTTACAAGACATTACTGTCATTGATTGAACACCACTCACTGCTGGAATGCTGTTCACTGAAACTTACAGCCAAGTGGAGTACAGTAATTTGCATAAGACGTGAGCTATTGAGAACCCATAAAACCATGCTTTCCTAGTAGGGTGAGGGGAGATTAAAATGTCTGTCTTGTATCTAAACCATGTTACAATGTAAGCATGCTATTGTAGAAATGGCCTTACAATGTAAGCATGCTACTGTAGAAATGGCCTTTACTCTATGGATTAACTTTTTTCTACAGATATAAAGTATTTAATGTAGCCATATTTCAAGCTACAAATCAGACATACAAATTACCTGTGTATTCAAATGACTGGTTCTGCTCTATACCTAACCCTCAACCTTGCTTTGAAAAGCTCCTGGTCATTCCTTCCCCCATGGTGCCACCACCCTCATGGTGAGAAGCGGGTCCTGTCTGATGCAAGATCCCCCATGACATGTTTTCTCTTCCCTCCAATGTCACTGTGTAGATGTGTGGAAGGTGGAGGAAAGATTAAGTCCTTGGGGGCCAGGTAGAGTTGCTTTTGAAAGCTCATTCCAAAATCTACTATTCTGTGTCCCTGGGAAAGGTATTAGGTGGAACCATCTGAAATTGCCGTACGCCAAGCAAAATATCGGCAATTTCATATGGTTCAACCTAACACCTAAGCTTCTGAGCCTTGTTTTTCTCATTTATAAAGGGGACTAATACTGCCTTTAATTGTGAAGATTACATGTGTGTCAAACACATGGCACAGTCCTGGAACAGCATGGGAGCTCAGTAAATGAGCTGTTATCACTGATTACTGAGCAAGTGCCACATTCTCTCTTCTTCCTTCCTTCCCAGTTCAGTTACTGACTGTCACTCACACTCCATCTCTTTAAATAACTCCCCTCTTCTACATTTCACCTCTTCCTCGATCATCTCAGAAATCTCTCTAGGCTGTCCCGCTCCTTTCCCCACCTTCTGTCCACCTGCGCCACAAAAGCACCTCACCACAGTTGAGTTGAAGAATAACGAGGGGGGCGTACCCCAGTCAGTGAAAAGACAAGCATTGAGAAACACTACTCGATGATAACAGAACCTTTGCAGTTAACCTCTGTGGTCCTTGAAAGTTTCTAAAGCAGCTTTAGGATGTCCACAGAAGTCTCTCCTACTCAGTTTTCAGTCGCTAATTAAAAACTGCTTCTCAGTTATACACATATAGACATTCTTTTTTTTAATATTCTTTTCCATTCTGGCTTATCACAGGATACTGATTATAGTTCCCTGTGCTATACAGTAGGACCTTGTTGTTTATCGATCCTATATATAATAGTTTACATCTGCTAATCCCATTGTAAATCAGCTATACTTCAATTTAAAAAATAAAAAAATAGCTACACACACACACAAATACTGCTTCTCTTCATACATGGATCTTCAAGACACTTTTTAAAGATGATCTTCAGTCTGTAGCAATCTCTTTTAATTAATTTTCTCGCATCTGCGGTGGTCATTGTAAGTGCATATACCATTTTAGCTGTTCGTGTGGCTTTACTGGGCTAGCCTTAGAACCTAACACTCACCGCATTCCAAGAGGACGACTGACTTGGAGATGAACTTTGGAAAAGCAAATCATTTGTAAATTTGGAGACGGGTATATTGTTAAAATCCTGTAGAACAGAGGAGGAAGGTGCAGGGGACGGGATTACAGAATCAGTGATGTTCCATTTTTTTTATTTTGTGAATTATGAATTCTAAGCTAAAGCAAGTTGGTGCTTAATACCTCTACAGGAAGTTACTTTGGGTGCTTCAGAACGGTTCTGGAATGTTGTTAAGAAAATCTCCATAAAGCAAAGCAGTTTCTCTCTGCTTTTAGCTGATAAGGGCTCTTCATTTAGAACCTTCTCCAAAGCTCAAATACCCAGACCTACACGTGGCCAAAACATGTGCACCCATATAAGATTTTAAAAGTTATCAACACATTATTTTATAAAATGTTTTCATTTCAAAAGTGAACTAAATTGACTCATTAAAAGGTCACCCGGGGGCTTCCCTGGTGGCGCAGTGGTTGAGAGTCCGCCTGCAGATGCAGGGGATACGGGTTTGTGCCCCGGTCCGGGAAGATCCCACATGCCGCGGAGCGGCTGGGCCCGTGAGCCATGGCCGCTGAGCCTGCGCGTCCGGAGCCTGTGCTCTGCAACGGGAGAGGCCACAACGGTGAGAGGCCTGCGTACCGCAAAAAAAAAAAAAAAAAAAAAAAAAAAGGTCACCCTGTTATATATACTGTCTACTTGATGGAGATTTGGGACTGTTATATTTCACTGTTATAAATTAATCAAAACACTATTGATATTTAAACAATCCATCACTGTTTTCAGACTCATCACCTAATTTCAGCCACTGACTCCCCCTCAAGATTATTTATAACATTAATTATAACATTAGTCATTTTTGTGTTTGCTATTTTGTTAATTTTAAGGTAAACTGTCACTTTCTCAACTCTTTCATTCAGTGGAAACAACTATGTTAAAATTTATGTTACAAAGTAATGCACTTTAAATACTGTACACTAAGATACAAACAAATAACAGAACTAGATGACCAAACTCTACCCACTTAAAATCGTGCCTGCTATAAAACAATAAGTTTAGAAAGTGGTTTCAACAGATAAAAACTATTACAAAAATAGTTTACATTAAAATTCTGAAAAAACTTTGCTATTGTGAAGATGAGCCATGATACTTTGTCAACATTTGAACTATGAAATGGCTTAGGTTAGTGCTGTCTGATAGAAATATAATGCAAACCACCATGGGAGCCACAGGTTTAATTTTAAATTTTCTAGTAGCCCCATTATAGAAGTAAAAAGAAACAGGTAAAATGAGTTGAAATAATCTATTTAAACCAATATACCCCGAATATTACTATGTCAATGTCTAATCAATATAAGACATTATTAATGAAATAAAAAAATTTTTTTTCCCACTAAGTCTTTGAAATCTAGTATGCATTTCACACTTTACAGCATATCTCTGTTCAGACTAGCCACATTTCATGGGCTTGTGGCCACACATAGCTAGTGTATAATAGCACAAGTCTAGGTTCTTATCAATAAAGAGCTTTAGGTATTCAAATCAAACTAGATGTTAATCTCTCCTGTTTCTCATGTAGTATCTTTTGAACATCTATTATTCTCTAACACTATGCTAAACTCCTATAGTATTTTTTGAACAATGGAACAGAGACAACAACATAGACAATCAATTCCGATTTAACAGAGAATTTTCTACAACTAAGAATCCTGTCATCGAACCCTGCTTTATCCAAAATATGACGTCCTGTAATAAACACTGAGATAACAAAAGCTGATGAGGACAGCAAAGGCTTACATTTATTAAGCACTTACCATGTGCCAGACATTGTTTACATGTGAGAACTTGGATTTATTTCTCACAGTAACTCTAAGAGGTGGGTACTATGATACGTGGAATCATAGACTCCTAATAGATGTCACCAATGTGAATAGCAATTCCCATCCTTCATGCAGTAAAATGATAGTGGCTAATATTTATTTAGAGCTGTCTATGGCTCAGGCACTATATTAAACAATTAACTGTCATTATTTCACTAAAATTCACAAAACCCTTGCAAAGTAGGGATTATTATTTCCATTTTACAAATTAGGAAATAGATTCAGAGAGCTTTACTATCTCATACAAAGACTGTAGCCAAAAAGGGGCACTAAATCTTTGCTCATGCCACTCTGTACACTATAATGGACAGTCTATTTACAACGAACTCATTTGATAAAAGAAGGTGCCTTCTCTGGGGGCTCCCTCATACCCTTGGGAAGACAAGGCTTGCTTGCTAGAAGTAATTGAAAATTATTTTGAGCACAGTCCAAATTGTGTGGTTCTGATAATAAGTGAAGACAAGTTTAAAGAGCTGGAGGATTCTGGAGCGCTGAGCTTAGAGGAGAAAATATTCGTTTTGGTTTTTAACTGCCAGCATTGCCCCGGTGGCACTTACATTAGGAACCCACAGGTACAATCATCATGGTCCACAACTACATTCGCAGTAAGCACTGCAATTTGTCAGGCACTTTGTCTTTTGCAAAGCATCTGAACATACCCTGGGGCTTACGTGATCTCTAGAATCACTTTTTAAGATGGGCAGGGAAGGTATACAATCATTTTATTGCTGAGGGAGAAAGAGACTGATTTGCCCAGAACTGCACAGTAGCTTCTTGGTTAAGGAGCCAAGTTCAAAGTCAGATCTTGTAAATTTGAGTCTAGTGCTTTCCTCTCTATGTCACTGTTTCCAAAAATCTGGTACTTGTAGCCCTGGTGGTTGTGGTATGATTTTAGCCACATGCAGGTCCCTGGCTTTCTATTTTCATACTCTGTATTTATTTTTATGAATATTAGAAAACTATGTGAAGAGCAAACAAACCATTATTTCAGGGCTTTACTGCTTAGGATGAGGCAGCAGTATGCATCTAAGTTACAAAGTGAGTTTAACTACATGAAAACATTAAGTAAATAATAGTCCAGGTGGGATGCACATTTGGTAAAACCCATGATCAAAATATGGGAAACCTTATATAATGCCATATATTTCCTAATAGAAATCATCACTTGCAGTTTCTATTACTCGATGCAGATGCCAACAGACAAGCTGTACATTTAATGTTTTGCTTGCTTATAAAAGAACATGTAATACTAAATGGTAGATAAATAACATTTTAACCCCCTTAGCATTCCATTTGGACTTTACAGAACAGTTCTTTGCATTATTATCTTCTTTACTGGGCTGTGAACTCATTGAGGATGGTGACTTTATATGACTCATCTTTGTGGTCCTCAGTGTGTTGAGTTATTTATTTCAACTATGTTAGTTTATAGGAAAGAAACAGAAACCCACCTAAGTTACATCAAGAAAACAGCATATTTTTGGAAGGGTACCTATGGACAGAACTAGAAAGTAAGAAAGCAGAGGCAGGTCTAGGGAGCAACAACTCACCTCACATCTCCCTCTCGGGCCAGGTACCCTGACGACTCCTCGAGATGTATTTAACTCTTTTGATCTGATACTTTCCTTCCTCCAACTGGCTTCCCTTTTGATTCATTTTCTGCTTCCTTATAATTTTGGCTCAGAGAGAGCTCTGCATGGCCTCTCTGGCTTTGGCTCATCTGCATCTCCCTCCCTCTCTCCAGTTTCTGAGTGCACCTACCACAAATAGGGAATCTGATTGGTCTACCATAGCTTTGTACAACAGGCCATTCATCCATTTGTTTTAAAACAACAACTGTTGCATCTAATAGGCATCTCAACTTTACCTGTCCAAAATGGAACAACTGATCCATGTGCCACCAACCTCCCACTACTATCCTCCCCATTCTTGGACCCCAAGCCTTGAATCCCTCTTTGCCTTGCCTGCTCCCCACATATAGTTTCTAGAAGCCAGTTCTATGTACCATCTCTTTAAATACATCCCAAATCTTTCCAGTTTTCTCCCTCTTAATCACTAAGACCCTATTTAAGCCACTGTCTTCTCTTGCCTAGATTAACTGAAAAATATATTTGCACGCAACAGCTAAAATAATTCTTGAAATATGTAAATCAGATCATGTCACTCCTTTAGTCTTAAGCGAAGGATTCCCACTGCATCCAGAATAAACTTCAAGTACCTTACATGGCCCGTGAGGCCCTATCTCTTATTGGCCCCTGCGTGACTCACTGTACCCCACTCTCCCCTTTATCCACTGTGTTCTCCCTGCGCTATTCTTCTATCTGTTCCTCTACTGCACCAGGTTCCCTTCTGCCTTTCCACTTGCTCTTCCAACTTCACGTTCCACCGAGATCTTTCATGGTTCATCCTTCTTGTCATTCTCAGCTTAAATGTCCCCTCATAAGAGAGACCTCCTTGCCTACTCCATTCCCAGTTATTATCCACTGCATCACTCTGTTTAATTTTTGTCATCGTGCCTGTCTGACATGATCTTTGTCTTTGGCTTGTTTGCATGTTTCTTTTCTCTATTCCTTGCCCTCACTACAATGTTAAGCTCCAGGAGAAGAAAGACCCAACGTAACTTGCTCTCCACTTGATCTCCATCACCAAGAATAGCTCCTTGCACAGAGTAGGCATTCAAAAAAATGTGCTATATATCTGGAGAAAACCATAATTCAAAAGATAACATGCACTTCAACGTTCACTGCAGCACAGTCTACAATAGCCAAGACATGGAAGCAACCTAAATGCCCATCGACAGAGGAGTGGATAAAGAAGATGCTCAATATACATATACAATGGAATATTACTCAGCCATAAAAAAGAATGAAATAATGCCATTTGCAGCAACATGATGGACCTAGAGATGATCATTCTAAGTGAAGTAAGTCAGACAGAGAAAGACAAATATCATATGATACCATTTATATGTGGAATCTAAAAAAATAATACAAATGAATTTATTTACAAAACAGAAACAGACTCACAGACTTCGAAAACAAATTTATGGTTACCAACAGGGAAACGTGGTGGGGGGAGGGATAAATTAGGAGTTTGGGATTAACATATACACACTACTATATATAAAATAGATAATCAACAAGGACCTACTGTATAGCACAGGGAACTTTACTCAGTATTCTGTAATAACCTATATGGGAAAAGAATCTGAAAAAGAATGGATATATGTATATGTATAACTGAATTACTTTGCTGTACACCTGAAACTAACACAACATTGTAAATCAACTACACTCCAATATGAAAGAACAATTAAATTTAAAAAATGTGCTAAATGAATGAATGAGTCTCTCTTTGTCCCAGCAACCATGTACAGATTGTTGACCAACTAATAATTTGGTGCCTACCCATCATTCAACTAGCTACGATGGGTGGGGCCCCTGGGACCCAAACATGGCTGAGTATGGGCTAGATCTGCAGCAGAGGGCAAGCACTCTACACTCACCAGGTTCATGCACTGACTGACCAAATGAGTAAATGGACAAGTTCAAAAGTTCAACGAGTCTGTGAAGACTCCTGGTGATGTACAGTGAGACTCTGAAAGATAAGCTGAGTATGCTTTTCTTTTCTTTTTTTTCATACTGTCTGTATTTCTCTTCCAGAAAGCATTATAAAAAGTGTTAGAGACACACATTGTTTATTTGGCTAGCGGCATTTGGTTGAAAATTGAAGTGATTTTTAAGACTACAGAAACACAGTCATCTGGGCACTAGTGATGAGCCTGAGCTAGAAAGTAATTCACATCAAATTTTCATTTAGTCTTGTGCAGTAAGGCATTTACATTCATTTTCTTCTATGGTGCTGTTTGTTCCAATATGGAATACTTGTGCTTTACTTTCTTTTTAAATCTGCATAAAGGAAACATTAAACTTTGTCATTTTTTTTCAGAGAACATTCAGTCTGCAGAGAGACTGAATTCCATCTCTAAAGACCATGGTAATTAGAGTAGTAATTTCAGGTTTCGAAATGGTAAAGTTCACGTCAGTCTAAGACGATGACTTAAACTGACAGAAAATCATATTCAATGGGGCACAATTGACAGAATTTATTTTCTCTTAACGATCGCTTATGGTGACTGGTGAAAAGATCAGAGAAAGCAGTCCTTTCTCACTTTGACAAGCAAGAAACTAAACACAGAGATAAATAAGACTAAACACTTAAAAATTAACCTCGAAGACAAATTCTTTTACGACATTTTTGTACCTGTAAGGGACCAGGGGTTGGCAAATGAGTTCTCTTTGCAATCACTATTGGGCAGACTCTTTTCAAAGCCAACACTTAATGAGGATTTGTTAAGACGAGCACCATGGCATAAATTAATTTGACATATGAATTCTTAAAAAGTTCTATCACACTGTGTAAATATTAATTTGTCAATTTAGGCAATGTGTTCTAGACCCCCCTGTCGCTAGTAAAGATTAATAGGGCCTTAATTCTAATTATGTGCACTGTGACTCTGTATGTTGGTGATATTGGGAAAGGATTTCAGGGACATTAGTGCAAATTCCTGTAAAATTGAGGACTTGCTGTGGGTCCTGACGAGCCACGTATGTCTCAATTTCATCCTTGTCGAGTATTCTTTTAAAAGACTAAGCTCCATGGAAAGAGAACCTGTTCTCTTTTCATTTTTAAATTTCCATCATTGCCAGGCACCATGCCTGGCCCATAGTGAATGTTTCATCGATTAGCAAATCTCATCAGAGAGCTCTGAGGAATGCTGATTTAATGAGGTAACAGGGGTGGGGGGAAGTGATCAGGTGAACATGTCAGGGATCAGACATAAAGAAAGATGAGTACACTGCTCTTCAAAAATTTTTGCCAGGAATACAAACGTCTAATAATTATGTAACAACACACTTATCCTCACTAATAATTAAATATGTACCTCTAGAGGATTCCGTTATTGGGTAGAATGTGAAGAACCAGGCACCTTCATATCCTCCTGGTGGACATCTAATTGCTTTCTGGAGAGGAGTTTGGCAAAATCTCTGAAAATTTAAGGCTTATATACCTTTTGTCTCAGGAACTTACCTTACAAATGAAGTTATAAAACTATGTTAATTGCAGCATTGTTTGTAACACTGAAAAACTAAAACAACCTAAATGTCTATCAATAAGTGATGGGCTTAATAAATTATGGTACAGCCATGAGGCTAAAGAATGCGGTCGATCCACAAAAGCTGATGTGGGAGGATATTTACAGTTGTTTTTTTTAAAAAATAAGAATTAATTTACAAATGATATTTACACCAAAATCAGTTTGCATAAAAATGAGTACATTCAAAGAAAAAGTCTGAAATGATACACACTGCAACTCTTGATAGTGATTATCTCTGAGAAGTTACATTAAGGAGGATTCTGATATCCTACTTCATTAGTTTTTACACAATGGGGTTTTTATTTTATTTTTTATTTAAGTTTTGAATTTCATTTTATTTTTTTATACAGCAGGTTCTTATTAGTTATCCATTTTATACATATTAGTGTATATATGTCAATCCAAATCAATGGGGTTTTTTAGAACAGAAAAAATAATGTGTTCCTTTTTCTAATAAAAAAGAGATATTTAAAAATGTGGTTATAAACAACAGAATGTAAGTGTCTTAGATGATGGAATATCAAATGGTGGAAGAAAGGGTGGAAAATGAACCCCCAGTTCACGTATGGAGAGGTTGTTGACCATAATTCTCAGCTAATTTCTAAAGAACCCTAGAGCTAATCAAGGACATCTTGGAAGAAGTCTGAACTCTGCACTTAAGGAAAAATGGTTCTCTGCACTTTTTCCTTATTTCTGATATCTCAGTGTTAGGCTTAAGGAGCATTGTAACTAAAGATCCTTCACTGTGATCAAAGATGTTGAAGTTGGGCTCCCCTGGTGGCGCAGTGGTTGAGAGTCCGCCTGCCGATGCAGGGGACACGGGTTCGTGCCCCGGTCCGGGAAGATCCCACATGCCTCGGAGCGGCTGGGCCCATGAGCCATGGCCACTGAGCCTGTGCGTCCGGAGCCTGTGCTCCGCAACAGGAGAGGCCACAACAGTGAGAGGCCCGTGTACCGCAAAAAAAAAAAAAAAAAAAAAAAGGTGAAGTCCCTCGATTGGTATCTGGGAAATCTCCACTCCCCAACTCCTGCTTCCCTCCACAATCCATCCCTTTGCTAGGGAAACGAGAATCTGTTGTAGCACTAAACCCTTCGGTGTAACTACATTCTTAGAAAACCCTGTCATTTATGTGAGTCCTTAACAGTCTCCAAGTGACAGCTGCTACTTTGGCACAGAATCTTTCAAATTAAAGAGTAAAATATTCTGCAAATGGTATGAGCAACAGCTCATTTCTTTCAAATGCTAGCCAGCTGCAAAAGGAAAAAGGGTAGTCATGACAGTCCCAGCCTGGGATTGTTTTGCCTTCAGAGTTTATTCCTGGACCTGGGAAATCAACTGGAAAATAAATGCCTGTAATTCTGAGTCCCAAGGAACACGATGTCCCCAAGAACCATTCCCTACATCCCTCCTGCCTGCCCAGCTTGCCTGCTGGTGGGAAGCAGGCTCGAAGTCTAGGAGTGAGGAAAGAATCTCTGCTATTGTGGTGGCTTGTCAACTCAAGGACATCACTGCTGTCCCACTCGGTGTGATGGTGAAGCACATGACCTTTGAGGGAAGCCAAACACAGCTGTTAAAAGTCTGGTCCTGCCACTTATCAGCTGTGTGGCCTTGGGCAAGTTATTCAACCTCAGTGAGCTTTAGTTTTCTCACCCGTCAAGTGGAGTTCCGAGTAGCTATCCCATTGGGATGTTGTCAGCACTAAAGCATACAATACATGTGACGGGTTTCGTACAGTTCCTCACATATGGTAAAATGACCAATAAATAGTGGCTTTTGTTTGATGATAATGATGTTGATGACGATCACCTTCATCATCATTCTTCGTTATTAAAATAGAGGTTGGAGTAGTTGGTAAAAAACTCCATTGAGATACCCATGGAAGTCACAGACTTGGACAGGTTTCCAGGTTTGGCATTTACTAGTTGTGTGACCTTGAGAAAAGTTTTAAGGCTCTGTGTGCTATCTGCAAAATGGGGGGAAAATACTCTAGCTCTGCCTCTGTTACAGTGCTGTTGTGACGGTCAAGGGGATAATGACCCTACCAATAACTGTCAAACATTATATATATATGGAAATATATATATACATGTGTATGTGGGTATATACATATACACACGTATATAAAATACACTGCTACTTTTTTTTTTTTTTTTGCGGTACTCGGGCCTCTCACTGCTGTGGCCTCTCCCGTTGCGGAGCACAGGCTCCGGACGCACAGGCTCAGGGGCCATGGCTCACGGGCCCAGCCGCTCCGCAGCATGTGGGATCTTCCCGGACCGGGGCACGAACCCGCGTTCCCTGCATCGGCAGGCGGACTCTCAACCACTGCGCCACCAGGGAAACCCCTACTACTACTTTTTGATTTCTGCCCTAACTGCTACTTGGCCTAGGGAGGAAAGGCAGCTACCACTTGCCTTTTCAGCCCCTTTTTGGGGGGACATGCTCAAAAGCACATTATGGGGGGGGAGGTAGTGAAATTGCTAGTTTGTCCATTACTGCCAAATTTAAATTACCATTTACTTTTTCGTCACTTATTGTTTTTCATTCTAAGAGAAATATAGATCACAACAGGAAATTTGGGAATAACAGAAAACAGAAACATTCATTTGCTTAGTCATGGTACTTTCCTTTTTCTATTTTATCCTGTTAAGTATGATAAATAAGGCAAGTGTTTGCTTAAACCAAAGTGTAACCCCAAACATTAAAAAAAAAATCTGGCAGTGTTAAATCACAAAGTATTAGGCAATTGAAAATTGAAGTTCTACCTATTTATTTCTCCTTGAATCAGCAGTTCTCCAATTTCTGTGTGCCTAGGAGTCATTTGGGACTTCCGAAGTGTCAATGCTGGGCCCCAGCAGCAGCAGTCATGCTGATTAGGGAGGTCCGGGCTAGGATCCTGGAATCTGCATTTTAAACAAGCTTTCTACATGGTATGCAGGTTTGGGGTGGGGCGTCCCTGAACCTGACTTTGAGAGACAGTCTAAAGTCCCGACTCAGGTCCAGGCCTCTGAATTCCCACAGCTGGATCCTGGAAGAGGAATTAGGAATGCAAAGCCCAGCCTCACAGATGTTACCGTTTGATGCCCCAGGCCTCCATGCATTTACTTTTCCGTTCTGCCTGCCCAGCATCTGGCCAGCAAGGCAGTTGAGCATTTGTCTCCTTTTTGACCTCATGGTCCCCAGAGAGTTCAATGCCGCTCACAGCTCACAAAATGCCATTCTCTCAGGGAAGGGGTGGGGCTGGGGAAGTATGGGGCACACAGGTCTCCACCACTCAACTGACACCAGCTGAACCTCCTAAAGTATACTGTGTGGCTTCTGGCCACCTGCTTGATAGTCCAGGGAATGCGAAGAATGCTCCAATATTCCTCTGGTTCCCAAAGAGAAGGAAGCAGAGACGGAGCTTAACAGCATGGGGCAGGCACCTAGCATTTCCAAGGGACATACACACAGATGTGAGTGGGATGTTTCCTTCTGACATTCCTGGGCTATTGCTATAGCTGAATTCCTTTATCCTTTTCTAGGCAACTCAACCCTCGTCCCCCACCTCCTGCCCCCAATTCTAGGAAAGAAAACAGCTGAAAGGAAGAACTAGAACTTGCTTTTTATAACTTTGAAAAAAGCGATGTTTGCATTCTTCTAGGGAGTAGCGCTTCTCCCAGGTAATGAGGCTCTGCCCACCACACTGCCCCACACCTGCTCTGTAAAATGACACACAGGGAGACCGAGAACTACAGAAAAGGCTCACCCAGCATACACTGATTTAATCTCTGCCACTTGTCACCTCCCTATGGGAGCTCAACAGAAACAACAGCCTTGATTATATAACCTGCAATTATTTTCAGAAACTGCCCAAATCCCGGTTTTAAAAGCCCTGTTCAGATTTTACCGAAATAGGATAAATATCAGAGGAAGCCCTATGAGGCTGAAAGAAAAAGACATACAGAGTAAGTCTGTTGAATTTTTATATTTTCTTCTGCTCTCTCTGAAGCAGCAGTGGCTGAGGTGCTATCCGGGTTCCCGGCCGAGGTCAAGTATAACTGTTCCCCCTAAAAGGAAGTTAGGAAAATTATTGCTGCTTTCATAGAATTAGAGGTCTAATTCTCTTAAGAAAGCGTCAATCCAGTTTGTTCATTTTGTAGATGAGGAAACTGATGTTCAGAGAGGAACTCTGTGCTGGCCATTGGCTGTTTGTTCTCAATTCCATGATCTGCTCCTCCCCCCTGCTCTGCATCTCAGGGGCCTGATTTCCTTTCCAACTGGCGTTCAGTTTAGGCTGGGCCAATGGGAAGCTCTGGTGGGAGGCTAGAGGGCAGGAGCATGGGAGAAGCCAGAATACCTCTCCCCCTCTTTCTCTTGCTGCTTTGGGTCACATGTCCAGCAGTGGCTGCATCTCTACCTTGGTTCATGCTCCTCTGGACACCTCCTCCATCCATGGTCCCAGCTTCCGTCACACGGGTGCCCCATCTTGTGCTCTAATAAGACCACCTCCCCCTTTACGCCTCTTGCCCAGGGGTCAGTAAACTTCTCTTTTTAAAGGAACAGATAGAAAATACTTCAGGCCAACAGGCAAAACCAAGGATATACTGTAAGTACTTACACAACTATAATGTTTAAAATGTAATCATTAAAAAACGTAAAGCCCTTCTTAGCTCATGGACTAAGTAAAAGCAGGCTGCAGGCTGGCTGGACTTGGCTCAAGGGCTTGACTTTGCCATCCACGCTCTGGGCTTAGGGGTTGTGGTGGATTCCTAGTCACTAATCTCTGGATTGCCTCCTGATCCAAGCCCTGCCTCCCTAGTTCCCTATATTAACTTTTTAAAATTGAATCACTTGGCATGAGGTCCCCTTTCCTGACTGGACCCTGACTGACAGAGGCAATGATTTGTTTCAAACCATATTCCATGAAGAGGAATTGTTATCCACTTCATATACTTCTTATTGCTTTCAGAAACACATTCACAAACATGTCTCGATGGAATCGTGTAAGTTTCCTTTCAAGTTAAGTCAGCTGGCCGCCTACTTGTGTTTTGACTGTCCTGGATGACATGCAGTGTTGAAAAACTACTGACCCTTCCCAAGGGGTTGCCCACAGCTAATACTGGGAACAAGAAACTGAAAATATTAAAGCTGATCCCCAGACTGACCAAATGCTACCCAACATCACTGGCAAAAGATGACAAACCGGGCTGGGTTGTAGACGCAAATTGCCATAAGAGGTGAGGCATGGATGACCATGCAAATCTGACGCGCTACGTAACACACAGTACCCTCCCCACTGCGTCCACATGTGTCTAACCCCCCACTGTCTCTTCCCTGCACAGTTGCAGCTGCCTCCTAACCAGCCTCCCTGACTTCACCCCGTCCCATGCTCCCTTAAGACTATCTTCATAGTTGCAAGCCAGATCTTTTAAAAACATAAATTGCATGGCTCCACTGCACAAAACCTCCAATGACTTCCCACCTCACTCAGTATAAAATCCCAATTCGTCATGTTATCTCACCAGATCCTATGTGACCCAGCTGCTACCGTCTTCTTCCAGCTCATCTCCTCCCTCCCTCCCTCCTCCTTCCAACCTGCAGTGCTGGTGTCCTCGCTGGTTCCCAGACTCTCCCCAAGCTCAGACATCAGGCCCCACACTGGCTCTTCCCTCTCCCCGGAATACACCCTCAGGGACCTCTGAGGAGCACAGCTCTCTCTTCTCTCTCCTCTCTCTCTTAATTCTTGGAGGTCTGCACTCCACTGTCACTTCATCAGAGAGATTTTCCCCAGCCAGATAATCTAATACAGCACAGTTCCATTCGTCATCTTATCTCCTCGGCATGGCATGTGCCGTTCCCTTGGCTTAGATCATTCTTCCTCTCCTCCTTTGGTTTTTTTCGTGTGTTTTAAAATTAAAAAAAATTTTTCTTTATTTAAGTATAGTTGATTCACAATGCTGTGTTTAATTTCTGCTGTACAGCAAAGTGATTCAGTTATACATACGTATATATTTCATATTCTTTTCCATTATGGTTTATCACAACAGGATATTGAATATACTTCCCTGTGCGATACAGTAGGGCCTTGTTGTTTATCCATCCTATATATACTAGTTTGCCTCTGCTAATCCCCAACTCCCAATCCTTCCCTGCCCACCTCCTTTCTTCTCCTCTTTCAACCGATGTCTTAAATGCCATCCCCTCAGGGAGGCCCTTCTGGATCATCCTGTATGGGTAGGTGTCCTTTAACCCTCTCCATCCCCATTTCACATTTCTGTACAATGTTCACCTTTTCTTATAAACCGCCACTACTGTGTGTGTGTGTATGTGAGTGTGTGTGTGTGTGTGTGTGTTCTTTGTCTAGCTCTTTAATGTCTGTCTTCCTCCCATTCCCAAATGATTGTAAATTTCATGAGGGAAGAGGCTGCGTCTACTTTACCAACCAATACATACCAATAGCCTATATAGTTCAGGGCCTTGTACACTGTAAGTGCTCAGTAAATATTTACGGAGAGAAAGAATAAATGATCCAACATGGGATCAGTCATAGATTTGGAGAGATGATTAAAGAGGCTCCCCATTGTATTAGAAGCCATTGGTTGCCCACTCATATCTCTCTGGTACTCATCATTTCTGTATACGATGATGACTTCCTAAAGAAAGCATCACGATCTCTGCCTGAAGGCTTTCACGGGCTGCAAGTGCATGCTTGGTCTGCATGCACTGCTGGGGAGTTAATGCCTGTAGGAGCAGCTTTTGATGACCAACAGGAGTTGGTAGATAATTACCCCAGCTTCATCACTTGCCAGAAGTGAAGCGTGTTATCCACGCTTTCCTGGAAGTCTTAGTTGCCCCAGGGCCCACCGTGGTACCTTGCTCATTAATCCACTCTTCACTGGCTTTTTTCCCTTCCTTGTCTCACTATCCCACACCTTACTGGTATTTCCAGGGATCACCTGCCAAGAAAACTACAAATCCTTGTCTCAGCATGTGCTTTTGGGAGAACCCAAACTAAGACATCCTTCTATGGAATTCCCTACCACTGTCCTTTTGGAGAAGTGCTACAACAAAAATGTTCCCATTCTATCAGTGACTCAGGCTGCCAGGGGAACAGTGCGGTGGGGATGAGGTAAATGAGTTGGGCATTCTCTAATTTTTTAATTTAACCCATTCCATGGCAGCAGCCAGTGTGCCACATTTTCTGTGATCTCTGCAGACATTCCCTACAAATGATAGCTCCTCTCTTTATGTAGATATCTCCAAATAGGACTGTCCTTGGTCTACAGCTGTACTCTGCCAGGTCCTTGCACCAAATTCTATTGATACAATTAACAGCAAGGAAGACACCATTCGGTGAATACTTGAGGTGCGCCAGACTCTGTTTCACGAACAACTTGTATGACCTAATTGAATGCTTACAGCCATCCTATGAGGAAAGTACTCTCATTTCCTTCTTAGAGTAAGGAAACCTAGGCCCAGAGAGACTATAACTTGCCCATCTGCAGGGTGGCAGAGCTTGGATGTGAAGCCAGGGGTGTGGCCAGAGATCCACCATTAATCCTTTGGCTATACTATCTTCCAATCTCCCCACCTGCCTGCCCCAGAGAACCACCAGGTCTCATCACATCCAAAATTTATTTGAAGGCATAACATTAAAATGAGATACTGTAGTTATAAAGTTTCTGAAATTTTAGCCAAAAAGAGTGAAACCCTCTGGTAATGAGAAACAATAAACACATGCTCAAATGTAATTGCAAATGCAGCATTTCCTGAACAGAAGATATAAAAAATTGCAGCTCTTAACATTTTTATTTTCCCCAATTTGGCCTTTATGATAAAAAAGAGTTTATCACCATCGCGCTAGGGCAAGGATCTTAGGGGGAAAATGTTTTCCCCCACGACAGAGCTAGCATTACCAAATAAAGGCCCAAACTCCACAGCTTTCCTGGCATCAACCTCCACCTGTCCCCACGTTCCAAATAGAAGTGGGCGAATCAGAGCAAGTGGCCAGAGACATAGAGAGAACAGTGCTTCTGCAGCCAGTGCCCAGCAAGCCGCCCCGGCTCACCTTTCCCTCAAAACAGAAGACCCATCGTAAATTCTGTTTCAAGGATCACAAAGATCAGACTCAGAATCTCATTCTCCCATCCCACTCCCACCAAACAACCCCGGGAAGATCATGCTCGTGCCACTGAGTGTTTCTGTTCTGTACTTTGGGAGCCTTTCATTCTCCCATTAGCTTAATGAGAAAAAAAAATACAGGCCCAATAAGAATACCTTCTAGGGCAGCCCAAATAAGCGTCAAAGAGTTAAAGCAAGTTAATAAACGAGAGATAGTTAAACATGTACACATCTCTTAAAGTTTGCATATTGGGAGAGAGAGGGATAGGGAAGCTCCCTTTCTGCGTAAAATATAATATAATAAAGGGGTCATTTTCTTGTCTTGAGGGTTATTTTGCTAATTAACTAGAATATCTTCTTCAGCTCTCTATTTTTAATTACCTTTTCTTGGTAATGAAAGTAAAAACAATATATTAAAAGAGACTTTATTGAGTGCCAGGCCTTGTGTTAACCGTTTCCTATACATGATTCACTTAATACAACACTGCTATGAAATAGTTAACACTGTCTCTGTTTTCCAGATAAGGAACAGAGGTGGTAAGCAATATTCTCAACAAAACACAGCAAGGAAGTTCCAGAGCGGGGATCTGAACCCAGGCAATCCACCTCTAGAGTTCAAGCTACATTATGTTGCTTCAGTAAATTCACAGTGTAAAAAGTCATAAAACTTACTGGAGAAAATCTGGAAAATGTGGACAAGTGTACAAAGAATACTTGATGCATTCATAATCTCACCACCTAGAAATAAATTAACATGTTGATGCAGTGATCATGACATAATCTCTATAAACAGGACATGGTTTTTGTTGTTATCCCAAGTGAAAAGCTGTGTGGTTAATCACCAAATTTGGAGAATATATTTGCGGTGGACTGACAAACTATGGAGTACGTTTTAGACAAAATTCATTTTGGAGGCCTCATGGATCATCTCCCAAATCTAAGCAATCATCTATTTTTCAGAAACGAAGGTTGAGTACATGCTATTATGACTGTCAATTGGAAAAGACCTACCACATATGCTAAGATACCATGAACAGAGAAAACCAACCGTGGCTTCAAATTTGAAACCTGAATTGAAAACCACTGAAGGAGATTTCTGACCAAGCTGGTTTTCATATGAGCAACAGTGTACAACATCTTTTAGAGTGAGAGAAAATAGGGATCGATCTGTCTATCTATCTATCTATCCATCTATCTACCTATCTGTACCTCTCTCTCTACCTATCTATCCATCTACCTGTCCACCTGTCCATCCATCCACCCACCCACCCACTCACCTACCCATTCATCCATCCACTTTCTTTAATGTTGGTAATTCACACACTGGTAGTGTCTTAGGTTGGATTACCCAGAAGCAGACCCTGAGATCAAGATTTGAGTGCAACTTGTTTTTGGAAGATTCAACTCTGGAAATACCAATAGGCCAGTGGAGAATTGAGACAGGAAAGGGAAAGCAGGTAGTAAAAGGTGTGTTAATTAATGACCATGTTTCCACTGTGGGAAGTACCTGCTGGGTATTCTGAGAGATGGTGTGGGACCTAGCTCAGAGCTGTGCCTCAGGAGATGTGAGGCACTCAGGATATTTATCCTCCAACTCACATTTGTCACTGGATGAAGGCTGCTCCAGGAGATATTAACTCCCCAGCATTTCTGGCCTGCCCTGTGTACTGACCAAGGAAGTTCCTGTGGCTTGAGAAAGCCCTTTAACAGCTATATGGGTTTACAATAAAAAGTGTAGGTGTGAATTGTGAGGGACTAACAGGTATGGGCAATGGCAGCATGTGCTACAGCCAGCTAGTATAAAATAAAACAAAATTGGAATCATTTTATATATATATATATATATATATATATATATATACCCTTAAATGTTATTTGAGGAAATGACTTTCAGTGTCTGCCTACCACATTTTATTTAACTGATTCCCTATTTTTGGACACATAAGTTATTTCTAATTTTGAGGTACTTAGAATAATTCAACAATAAATACCTTTGTACACACTTCTTTATATCTCTGGTTATTTCTTTAAGATAAATTAATCAAGGGCAATTTTGTTAATTATCTAAAGCAGGGATTACTAATCCCATATCTAGAAGAGTGCTTGACATTGATAGAAAACTTAATATCTTTGTTATCCTGACAGGCAACTCCAGACATAAAAGTGACATACCAACTTAATTTACTTTTCATGATGAATCTGCTGTTATTCTCTATACTCAGTTGTTCTCAAATGATGGAAGATTTTTATGCCTTTATTATAGAAACCTTTTTGACTGTCTAGCCAAGGTGGCAAGTTTATCACCCATCATCAAATGAGCTGATTACTTTCAAGAAGCCAGAGGTGAACGCCTTTTCTATAAGAAGGTCGTTAACAACCTTGCTCTCTTTCTTCACAAACATCACCTCACACAGGCTTAAGGGAAAATGGTTTGAGCCTTAGCATTTTGCATTTTACTTGTCTGAGGGAAAAACATACCGAATTCTATTTACCATTCATTGTCCAACAGCCTGGCATGCTTTCCTTCCTACAGAAATATCTCATGAAATTCCTCAATGACCACCATTCATTACCTTCAGTGGACTTTTAGTTTTCACTTTTCTTTGAAGTGCTGAGTGGTATCACTCATTCACGACGTATCCCTACCTTCTGTGAAGCCTACACTTGCCTGGTTGTCCCACCCCTTTTCCTTCTGCCTCTTCTTGGTCTCGCTCAGCCACTGCGCTCCTTCATTTCTTCAGTCACTGCTCTCCTTCATTTCTTCTAAGTGTGGGTATCTCCCATAGCTTAGCCCTGTGTGCCCACGCTCCCATCTGTCTCGAAGACCTCTCTTCATCTAGGACTTACTTCTCACTCCATGAAGATGGCTCTTGGAGCCCCATTTCCAGGCTAACCCTATCTCTTCTTACGTGGGGTTCAAGCATGAAACTTCTTGATAGAAAACACAAACACAGCATGATCAAATCCAAATTTATCTTCTCCACTTTAAAATGGTTGTCCTTCTTATTCTCTCTTTACCTTCTTGGACTCTTTCCCCATATTCAATCACACAGGAGTTCAAGGTCTTCTAAAATCTTGTCCAAAGTCATCTTTCCAGCTTTACCACTTTACTCCATCATTTTTGGCTCTACTCAGCATGTTTCAAACAACCTGAACATTGCTTTCTTCAGTTTTTATTCAAATTAGTAGATCATATTACACAACATATGACATCCAAAATCTTGAGTCTGATTTTCTATGTGATGCTGAACAAATTTTTCTCAGCTCAGTCTTCTCAAACGGAACCTCAGAACCCCCGTCATAGAGATGGTGCAATAATTATGTAGTATACTCTGACCCTTCAAACTAACTTTTGCCATGAAAACTTTTATTCCCATAGTCCCTAAGCTCTCCACTCTGATTTCCTGTCATGTGACAGGCATCATATATAAATGCAAAGTGTTAGTTGGTATTCCTCAAGTAGGCTTCCTTCAAATGTGTTAAATTTCTTTAAAATAAGAAACTCTACTTCCCATTTTTGTGGATAAATAAAGTGCTAAAAATATTGAACACAGAACCCCCCCAAATTATCAAATGAGTTTTCTACGAAAGTAGCATATTACAGTAGATGAGGAAAACAGTTAAATGCTGTTTGTTCATTTTAATCACAGACCAAACAGGTCGGGTGACAAATGCTTTATTCCCATAGTCAAAGGACATATCGCTGAATTAAACTGCTTCTGATAGAAGCGTGCATGAAAAATGCATACATGTGGTGGTGTGAAGGAGTTATAGTTTGGGCATATTTATTGGAAGCAGCACATGAATATTTTGTAAATTATCTATTTTTTTTTTTTTTTTTTTTTTTTTTTGCGGTATGCGGGCCTCTCACTGTTGTGGCCTCTCCCGTTGCGGAGCACAGGCTCCGGACGTGCAGGCTCAGAGGCCATGGCTCACGGCCCTAGCCGCTCTGCGGCATGTGGGATCTTCCCAGACCGGGGCACGAGCCCATGTCCCCTGCATCGGCAGGTGGACTCTCAACCACTGCACCACCAGGGAAGCCCTATCTATGATTTTGTAAATTGAGGTTATCTCACATTTGATAATCTGATAAGGGAGTTAAGTAGCTTCCTTTGATCTGTCATTTACAGACTAATTGTTTTTGTTCAAATGACTTGGCATTAGAGTTTACTGTCTTCCTTGTGTTTTCAATAAACGGAATAATCAGAAACTGCTGAATACTCTCGTTTTGTTTCTAAGATTATGATCAAATCATTGACATTGGTTTGTAAAATTTTATTTTTTTAATTATTTATATTATTTTTTAAATAGATCTTTATTGGAGTATAACTGCTTCACAATACTGTGTTAGTTTCTGTTGTACAACAAAATGAATCAGCCATATGCATACATATGTCCCCATATCCCCTCCCTCTTGAGCCTCCCTCCCACCCTCCCTATCTCACCCCTCTAGGTTGTCGCAAAGCACTGAGCTGAACTCCCTGTGCTTTGCTGCTGCTTCCCACTAGCTATTTATTTTACATTTGGTAGTGTATATATGTCGATGCTATTCTCACTTCGGCCCAGCTTCCCCCTCCCCGCAAGTCCATTCTCTATGTCTATGTCTTCATTCCTGCCCTGCCACTAGATTCATTAGTACCATTTTTCTTTTTTTTAGATTCCATATATATGTGTTAGCATATGGTATTTCTTTTCCTCTTTCTGACTTGCTTCACTCTGTATGACAGACTCTAGGTCCATCCACCTCACTACAAATAACTCAATTTCATTTCTTTTTATGGCTGAGTAATATTCCATTGTATATATGTGCCACATCTTCTTTATCCGTTCATCTGTCGATGGACGTTTAGGTTATTACCATGTCCTGGCTATTGTAAATAGTGCTGCAATGAACATTGTGGTACACGACTCTTTTTGAATTATGGTTTTCTCAGGGTATATGCCCAGTAGTGGGATTGCTGGGTCATATGGTAGTTCTATTTCTAGTTTTTTAAGGAACCTCCATACTGTTCTCCATAGTGGTTGTATCAATTTACATTCCCACCAACAGTGTAGGAAGGTTCCCTTTTCACCACACCCTTTCCAGCATTTACTGTTTCTAGCTTTTTTGATAATGGCCATTGTGACTGATGTGAGGTGACACCTCATTGTAGTTTTGATTTGCATTTCTCTAATAATTAGTGATGTTGAGCTTCTTTTCATGTGCCTCTTGGCCATCTGTATGTCTTCTTTGGTGAAATGTCTATTTAGGTCTTCTGCCCAGTTTTTGATTGGATTGTTTGTTTTTTTGATATTGAGCTCCATGAGCTGTTTGTATATTTTGGAGATTAATCTTTTGTCCATCGTTTCATTTGCAAATATTTTCTCCCATTCTGAGGGTTGTCTTTTCGTCTTGTTTATGGTTTCCTTTGCTGTGCAAAGACACTGGCTTGTAAAATTTTAGAAGAAAGTAACTTTTTGATGGTATCCATCACCAGCATCTTGCTAACCCAACTTACTTCTGAAACAAATGACTTCAGAGTAATCTGAATAAATTCTAGATGCGTCTCTTACTACTGAAATCTTCCTCGAAAAGATAGTGGCACAATATTTTAAAGTACCCAAATGCACAACTGAAATTGCAACTCTAGTAAAACTGGGCCTCTTTGGAATGTATGTCTCCTACATGGACATTAGTGGGACAAAAAGGTAAGACATTCTGTGGGAGGAGATAGGCTAATCTTGATTTCTTAACAGTATAGACAGTAAATATTGTATAGATGTGATCTGCAGAGTGGCAAAAGCTTTCCTGCTTTTTTCTAGAATGGTGGTTTTTAAAATGCTTCTAGGAGACCTAGGGTTCTGAGGAGATATGACAAGTGCGGTACAGCTGGGGGTGGGCAATGTGTGTGGCAGGGAGAGGGCTCAGGAAGACCAGCTAGATGTTTCAAGTCCCCTTCCTCCCCTTGTTCAACTTTTTCAATGACTCATATCTGTTATATATAGAGAGCTTCAGAGCAAGATAAGGTATGGAAGAAAAGTTCTGCTATTAAAAAAAAAAAAAGGTTCATAATTTTTGTTTCAGAACCCAAGTAAAAATCTTTCAAATGAGCAGGCCACTATACTTACAGATGGTAATAAACCTTTTAATCCAATTTCTCTAGCTGCTTTTAATTGGGCCAGTAATATATCTTAGGAAGAAAATGAAGAAGCCCAAGGCTGGAAAACGTTTGCGTGAAAGGCCTTTTCAAATTGTTCACTTAGCTAAGGACTGTGTGAAGTTAAATATCACCCTGCTCTCTACCACCACCCCAACCTAGGCACTGGTTTTCCATCTACACAAGTTTCTTGACTGGTATATTTTAGTTTGAGGGACAGAGAGACCTGTGTTCAATGTTCAGCGACCTGCTGCTCTTTAAATATTAAGGGACTGGGACTTGCCCGGTGGCGCAGTGGTTAAGAATCTGCCTGCCAATGCAGGGGACGTGGATTCAATTCTCGGTCTGGGAAGATCCCACATGCCGCGGAGCAACTGAGCCCGTGTGCCACAACTACTGAGCCTGCGCTCTAGAGCCTGCGAGCCACAGCTACTGAAGCCCGTGCGCCTAGAGCCCGTGCTCCGCAAGAAGAGAAGCCACTGCAATGAGAAGCCCGCGCAACGTAACAAAGACCCAACACAGCCGATAAAGAAATTAATTAATTAATTTATAAAAAGAAAATTAAGGGACTGAACTTCAAGTCATCTGCTTCTACCATATCTCTTGGTGGGAAATCCTGGTAGAAAGCAATGTAGACCTTACAATGTCACGAATAATGTTACTAAGCGTCCCACCCCTGTTGCCCAGCCAGTGAAAATTCTCATCTCCTCTTCTAGATCCCCTGTGTTGATGAGTAAGCATGCATTGGCTTGGCCATTCCACACTAAAGCCAAGGAGTTCCTCCAGAACCTTCAGATGTGTCAAGCATCCCCACTCCCACTTCCACTAGCATAGGAAGCTCTGGTAATTACTAAATTACCAGGCATTCTATACTTAATATTTCTCTGCTTTGGACTCCCTTATTAGTTAATTAGGAGAGTATCTACTTGAGCAGAGGTGTTTGCAACTTTTATCACTGTATGACTCTTAAAAACCATTTAATACATTGGTATAAATGCCCTGTCTGCGTGATTCATTGGCTGTGAACTGAGGCACTTTTGTTTTGGACTAGGAAAAGTTCACTAGATCAGTATACTAAGGATGCGTTCCATGATATACAAATCTTCTGAAATGCTCAGTGAGAAAGGGTTTCTGTGGCCAAAAATGTTTGGGGAAACACTGTGTTCTTGGTGATTCAAAATGTGTATTAGAATGGCAAAGTGCTAAGAAGTATTTCTTAAACTTATCATATAATTTAAAAATTCTGGGAATTCCCTGGTGGCACAGTGGTTAAGAATCAGCCTGCCAACGCAGGGGACACGGGTTCGAGCCCTGGTCTGGGAATATCCCATATGCCGCGGAGCAACTAAGCCCGTGCGCCACAACTACTGAGCCCGCGCACCCAGAGCCCATGCTCTGCAACAAGAGAAGCCACCGCAATGAGAAGCCCGCACACCATGATGAAGAGTAGCCCCCGCTCGCCACAATTAGAGGAAGCCCACGCACAGCAACAATGACCCAACACAGCCAAAAATAAATAAATAAATAGATAATAAATAAATAAATTTATAAAAAAAATAATTCTGCCTCCCTCCCTCCCTCTCTCCTTCCTTCCCTCTCTCCCTCTTATTCTCTATCTCTTTCTTCTTACTTTCTTCCTCTTTTCTTTTTAGAAACATTAAATATGTAGGGCTCCATGGGAAAGATTTTGAAAAACACTGTACTTGCCTATTTAAGCAAAGTTTTTAGGGGCTAATTTCTACTTTTCTCTGTAATTCCAGAGCCAGCACTGTATCTGGCACAAAATGAATATTCGACAAATGTTTGCTAAATTGAAGGGCACACATGAGAGTATATTAATGAGATGTCAAAATATTATGTTGAAAGTGTTTTACAAAATCACGCCAGTTATTTGGTACCAAGTGTTTGGTACTTTTACAGAAACAAATTATTTAGAAATTGAATTCAATTAATCCACTTTGGGTAGATGGATCAGAATCACAAGATGTCTGATTTGGGACAAGTCCTAGTAGGTATTTAGTCATCATTTTATAGACAGGTCATAGTGAATTTATAAAGAGGTTGAAAGAGTTATCTCAAGCAACTGAAGTAAAGGAGTAAAGATGTGAGTTCTGGGCTTAACCCGAGTGCGCTCGAACGCTGACTCTGCCACCTACTGGCCAAGGGAATGTGGGCAAATATATCTGCGCCTCAGTTTCCTCATTTGAAAATGGCGATGGTACTTGTACTACCCTCAAAAGGTCACTGTGATGACTTAATGAGATTCAAGCTAAGCACAATGGCACATGGAAACAATATTAATATCATTAAACGCATTATCAGACAGGATTGCATAGTCACTATGAAATGAGAGGTGACCACACAATTGTAGAGAGAATTTGGGAGACCTTAAAGAATTATGGACGGGAAGGAAGAAACTGTATAACTGAGATCTCCATATTGATGGACCACAATACTGGGCAATCTGTAGCATTTTTTGGGAGAGGGAGAGTTAATTCTGGTTTGAAAGTACAACTCCCATGGAATAACTCTTCCCAGGGTAGGGTGTTAGGTAGGCCTTTTACTTGTTTGGGCATTCTTCAGGCTCAGGAAGAATCCTCTCTTTTTACTCATAAGTCCCTGGGAGATTGCATTTTTTAAAGAAACCACAGAAAGAATAAAGTGCCCTGCCCCTCCGGGAGACGAGTGAGCACAAGTCACCATTCCCTACCTGAACGGGTAGGCAAATGCTACGTCAATGCTGAGGTTACTTTCCGTCTTGTTGACACAGTCCACACTCAGCCGCAGGCCTCCGGAATAGCCACCGCATGTTGCAAATGCAAAGATTGCAAAAAGCTGTGGAGAACAAAGAAACAAAAGAGAAGGCGGCTATTAGGATGGTGCTGATCTCACGAGATCTGTCAACAGGAGCTCAGCGTCTCACACTGAGAAAGATTGGAGTTCTTCTAAAGTGCGGCATCTTATTTGGTTCAGGCTGGAATGAAGGCCAGGGTGATGATGGGGAATGGGGTGGTGGGGTCTGAAAAAACTGTCTGGGAAGCTGGAGTAATTCTGTTTGTAGAAAAATTAAACACAAGGACAAAATATCTGTGTTTGAGGCCAAATATCGGTGTAAAGAGCTGTCACACCTCAGAAAGTAGAGAAGGTAATCTCACATCAAAGGCTCTGGAGAGCTACACACCAAGGGATTAATGATGGATACCTCCAGGTAGGAAGAATTTGGTACGTTTCCTTGCTTGCTTCTTTTTGTTTATCTGTATTTTTTGCAATACACGTGTTTTGTCTTTTGGAATAATACAGATTTTTAAAAATGCATAGTCAGAGAATTTTAGAGTTGATGGGTAGAGGAAGAGGAGGTGAGTATCTAAAATATGCTATTCCAGAGGACAAGATCTCAGTATATGTCAGCCTCAATGCCCCTTTGGTGGTTCCAACTCTGTATTCCTTGCTCTTTCTGAGTCAACTACTAAAAGGTTCAGCTGGTTACGAACTAATGTCATAGTCTGTCCTAGTGCAGAACATGCATCTATGGGAATTAGGTACTGAAAATTAAGAACAGGAACTCAGAGAAGTCTTCCAGAGAGAAGATACATCTGAGAAGGTGAGAATGGCCTAAGATGGGAAGGAAACAAATGCCAAACTTTGTCCACGTAGTTTGGCTAAATTCAAAAGAACTTCCTGCTCATTTCCAAAGAAAGTCAATCAAGTGCACTTAACACTCACCCATTCTGTAATACTCCCATTTATTTTATTTTAATTTTGGAACTCAGCTTCTAATGGTAGCTTGGAGTCCCCATTAGGAACACCAGATCACTGCATAGCGAGAGGAATTCTTGTGTAAGGGTTAAGTGCATGGGCTCTGGAATGTGACCTTGGGAAAGTTGCTTAATGCACCTGTGAAGCCGGCTGGTCCTGAACTTTTGTTTGTTGGGGTTTTTTTGATTACTGACTCAATTTCATTACTAGTGATCAGTTTGTTCAGATTTTGTTTCTTCCTGATTCAGTCTTTTTTTGTATTTAATTTTTTTTTATACAGCAGGTTCTTCTTAGTTATCTATTTTATACATATTAGTGTATATATGTCAATCCCAGTCTCCCAATTCATCCCATCACCACCACATACACCCCCCCGCCCCTGCCCCGTCCCTGATTCAGTCTTGGAAGATTGTATGTTTCCAGGAATTTTTCCATTTCTTTGTGGTTATCCAATTTGTTGGCATATAATTGTTTGTAGTAATCTCTTATGATTTTTTCTATTTCTGTGGTGCTGGTTGTAACTTCTCTTTCATTTTTGATTCATTTGGGCCCTTTCTCTTTTTTTCTTGATGAGTCTAGCTAAAGGTTTATCAATTTTATCTTCTCAAAGAACCAGCTCTTAGTTTCATTGATCTTTTCTATTGGTTTTTAGTCTCTATCTCATTTATTACCACTTTGATCTCTATTATTTCTTTTTCTTCTACTAACTTTGGGCTTTGTTCTTCTTTTTCTAGTTCCTGTAGGTGTAATGTTAGATTGTTTGAGATTTTTCTTGTTTCCTGATGTAGGCCTGTATTGCTTATAAACTTCCCTCTTAGATGCTGAGTCCCACAGATTTTGGAATGTTTTGTTTCTATTTTCATTTGTCTCCAGGTATTTTGTGATTTCCTCTTTGATTTCTTCAGTGATCCCATGGACCAGGAGAAGCATATTTGGTAGCATGTTGTTTAGCCTTTAAGTATTTGTGATTTTCACAGTTTTCTTCTTGTAATTGAGAGTCTGGTCTTATACCACTGTGGTGGGAAAAGATGCTTGAAATGATTTCAGTCTTCTTACATTTAAGACTCACTTTTTCATCTAACATGTAATCTATCCTGGAGAATGTTCTAAGTGCATTTCAGAAAAATGCATATCCTGCTCTTTTGGCGTGGAATATTCTGTATTTATATATTAAGTCAATCAGATATAATGTGTCATTTAAGGTCAATGTTTCCTGATTGATTTTCTGTCTGGATGATCTATCCATTGATATAAGTGGGGTGTTAAAGTCCCCTACTACTATTGTATTGCTGTCAATTTCTCCTTTTATGTCTGTTAATATTTGCTTTACTGTTGGATTAATCTTTTCCATTATTATGTAAGGCCCTTCTTTGTCTCTTTTTACAGTCTTTGCTTTAAAGTCTATTTGGTCTGATGTAAGTATTGATACCCCAGCTTTCTTTTTGTTTCCATTTGCATAGAATATCTTTTTCCACTTCTTCACTGTGTGTCTTTCACTCTGAAGTGGCTCTGAGGCCCGACTGAGACTGCTGTGGGTATGCTGCTATGTGGGGCTGGGCCCCTGGAGCAGGAGACACCTGGAGGGGTGCCAGTGCCAGCTGGGGATGCCCGCTGGGTAGAGCGTGGCAGCAGCTGCTGTGGAAGAGCCCGTTGGGGCAGGCAGGTTGGGCAGGGTAGGTCCTCAGGGAAATACTTGGTTGGTGCACATGGTGTTAGCTAAGTTGATGGAGAGTGACAGAAGTGGTACATGCTCATGCTGGGCCCGCGAGGTGGATGGAGAGTTTAAAAAAAAAATGGCACCTGCCACTTCTTCTGTCTCTGGAGAAAATTTCACCAGATCTCTGCCTCTCCAGCACATGCCCTAAAATTTAGTCAATGGATCTCTTTCTTCTATGACACAGGCACTTCTTAAAAAAAATTTATTTCCTTTATTTTTGGCTGCGTTGGGTCTTCGTTGCTGTGCACGGGCTTTCTCTACTTGCGGTGAACGGGGGCTGCTCTTCGTTGTGGCGCGCGGGCTTCTCATTGCTGTGGCTTCTCTTGTTGCGGAGCACGGGCTCTAGGCATGTGGGCTTCAGTAGTTGTGGTTCGTGGGCTTAGTTGCTCCATGGCATGTGGGATCTTCCTGGACCAGGTCTCGAACCCGTGTCCCCTGCACTGGCAGGAGGATTCTTAACCACTGCACCACCAGGGAAACCTGACACAGGCACTTTTTAAGCTGCTGCTTCTGCACTGGGACTTGGAGCAAGTGAGTATGTATGTATGCTCTTCAAGAACTAAGTCTCAGTTTTCCACAGCCCTCCAGCTTTCCTGGACATAAGCCGCTCTGGCTTTCAAAGCCAGACGTTATAGGGGCTCATCTTTCTGGTGCAGCTCCCCCAGGCTGGGGAGCCCAATGTGGGGCTCAAAACCCTCGCTCCTCAGGGGAAACGACCATGGCTGTGATACCCCTCCCTCTGTGGGTCAGGGCACCAGGGGTGACAATGAGATCTCCGGAGGATAAAGCTTTGATTTACAGCATTTGCCAGTTTCCATGGTGTAAATACTCCCACCATGGCAAATTCCAAGCTACCAACATAACACCTCTGAACCTTGACTGGGAAGAGACCTTGGGCTTCTTTCACTGATTTCACTTCAATTATTCATTCATTTATCCATTCAATCACTTATTATTCACTTACTGATTTAGCTACTGTAGGAGAGACCGTTGATGCTCTGCTGAGATCCCCGCAGCCCACCCTACAGGCCACCTGCATTTTCAGGGGGACAGTCCTCATACGCATCAAAGGCTCCTCCCCAAACACTCGAGGTTCTCCGCTGAGGGCTTTCTCAGGCAGCAGGAATGCAGCCTGTGACTGGGGCACGGTGCGAGTCTCTGGGAGTCAATTCCCTGGCAGCTTCCAAACAATGTGGGATGGAAACTGGTGGATAAACCCCCAGTGTCCCTGTCTGTCTGTGGGGAAAGTTTGAGGTGTGTTCAGTATAGTTTCTTCCAATGGGATTAAGCCCCTGTTGCCCACAGCAACATCTGCTCACAAACGACACCCTTGGTTGGCGTTTTCCTTTTTCTGTCTCATTTCCCCACTCATCATTGTGCTTCCTGGCATTACTTCTCAGGTGACCTTGCTGAGTCCAAATTCTTGTATTTTCAAAAAGCAGGTCTCAGGATCTGCTTTTGAGGAATGCAACTGAGACAGTTACCAAACACGGACCCAGCACCGATTACTCTCTAGGCACTGCAGTGGCCCTAGGACTGTATTAATGGAAGGACTGGTACCACTCAGCGCACCTTAGCTCATGCCTCTCAGCTTCTAGCTCGCCACGCTCTCATCTCTGCAGCCCTCTCCAAAGAAGCTGAGCCCCTTTGCAAACAGAAAGTCTTCTTGGACTACGTTGTCCAGAGGAGGGCTCCTGACCCCAGCCCACGCCACCCTGACTCCCATTATTCCCTGCCGCTGTTGTTGTTTACCTGAGCAGACATTTAAATAAAAACCTGTATTTGGTCAGCATAGTGTATTCACCTGTTTATGTTTTGTCTGACCACTTCCCCGAGGAAAGGTAATACCCTTGTCTGTGTTTACTGATGAATCCCAGCCCTTGGCACGAAGTAGGTGCTCCCTAAACACACGTTGACTAAATATAGTCAGCTCCCCTACCTCCAGGGAACTTGCTGTCCATTTGGGGATGCAGACAAGTGGATGAACAGGTGCAGTGACAGTGCTTTACGGTGGTGGCGGTCACTGGAGCATGCTAGAGAAAAATGTGGTGGATGCTTGCAGAGGAGTGGAGGGGATGTGCAGAGTGGAGTCTGGAGAAATGGACAGCTAAGCAGACACCAGGCAAGCATGCCAGGTTTAGCCACGTAAGAGGGAGAAAATGAGTGTTTTAGGCAGAGAGAGCAACAAGTCAAAGATACTCAAGTGAGCAAGTAAGGCACATCTCGGCTGTGCAGTTGGTAGGACAGGAGCAGACATTGTAAGATGGGAAGAAAGTGGTGACTCCATTCAGGAGGCAAGTGGGATGTGTCAGGTCTGGTCTAGGGAGGATCCAAAAACTAAGGCCCCTGAGCCATGTCCAGCCACATCCATTCACTCACGTATGGTCTACGGCTGCTTTCAGGTTACAATGATAGAGCTGAGTATGGACAGTAAAGATTCTACGGTCCAAAAAGGCAAACCTATTTACTATCTGGTCGTTAACAGAAATCGTCTGTCCGCACGAGGAAACCTGGGCTTTAGGAGGGGTTGGGTTTTCGGCAGGGGAGGGGCGTGACAAATCTGCATTTCAGAAAAGCCACACTGGCAACAGTGGAGAGTGCGGATGGAGAGAGGGCAGGACCTGATGCTGGAGGATGAGCAAGTGTCTCACTTCCCCAGACAGTCTGCAGACGCTTTGCCAGCAGGACCACACCTCAGTTCTCTTTGTATCCTTGCTGTGCCAAAATATGGTAGGCGGCTCATAAATGTTGTCAAGTGAATGAAAATATGAATGAATGAGCAAGACAAGATGAGAGGATGAAGGGCTTGAAAACGTGAACCCTGGCACCGAAGCCCAGAATAATAAACACTGTGAAGGCGACGATGACGGCGATGATAACGATGATGATAGCACTAAAAAAATCAACCACATTTGATTCTCGGGGCCAGTCTCTTCAGTAAATACATTATTTATATGAGCCCATTTAATCCTCTCAACAACCCTCTGAAGTGGAAACATAACCCCTCATTTTTCACATGAAGAAACTGGGTCAAACTGCACGCCAAGATCACATGGGTTATTGGTATGTTAAGTAGTCATGGTTTGAACTCGGATCTGCCTTTCTCTAAAGTTTATCTTCCCTCTTCCCAACTCTCCCAGGGCTGTGAAGGGCATCTCACTTGGCTGGAGCAGACTATGGAAAGACTAATATCAATTAAGGGCTAGTTAAGGCTTTCTCTGTCACATCAATGCTCAGGAAGCCAAGTGAGGACTAAATGAAGCACCTGTAAGACAAAGTCCTGATCATCAACGTGGATGCCAGTGGCAGCTCGTGGATCTTGCCTCAGCCTCACAAGCCTTCGCTCTGCAGTATCACAGGACATTAGGGGGGAGGAACTTAGAATCTGGTATGATAAAGACACTGGAGAAGCCTGCCAGGAGTAGTTCTGCCAATTACATTTAACAAGCCCCTCTTCCTAATTCTCAGCCACCCACGGTGGGTCGGGGGGCGGGGGGGGGGTTCCTCACTTTCACTCCCGTCCATCATTCAACAGCTTATAGGTGAAAGAGACCCAGTTCCTGCCTCTGATGAACCCCTCTGGTGCCTTCTCCTTTTATGATTTGTCTTGGGCTGAGTCATTGGTCCTTAGCACCCCTGAGGAGCATTTCTGGGAACACAGCTGTTTAAAAGAGCTGATTACTCACTAGTAGCCCTGGAAAAGTGAGGAATACACACTGTCAGGATATTTTCTGGTGCAGAAACAGTGTTTGATTAACTGTGGCTTCCCTCATAGCCCAGAGGCTGCCCAGGAGGACCTCAGCTGACTGATGAACGCCTCTAAAACTTAATGTTCCAATTTTACTCATTTTGGTGCAATTCTTCTTTCTTCTAGTGTTTCTTCTCTTATTGATAATTGGATTTTTCCAAAGAAACTGACAAAGCACCTATTCTGGCCATCAGTTTATGGTTACTGCAACACTCTGACCCAGAAAGTTTTTGTGAACAACCCTGTAAAATCTCGTATGAGGCCTTCCCGTGAAGATAAAAACTGCAGGTCATCCCTGGAAGACAATATAATTCTGTCTTATTTGGAGGCACTGAAAACCATGGTCAAAAAGCTCTTCCCCATAGAGCTGTATGTTTTTTCTTGGAGTTGTATATAACTATCCGTGTTCTTAACCAGCTCCAATATCTCCCACGCTGCTTTCCATTTCAGGCTACCTGTCAAGAATTGTATACTGTGCCCTTCTAGCTGCTTTGTGATTTATATGAAATCTTCCCAAGCAAAGGCAGCCTCCTAAAATTGGTACTTCATAGTAGCACCTGAGGAATTCTGACCAGGCCTTGCAGAAGGAGAACCCCAAATTACTTATATAGCGTAAGAAGTTTCTGTTTTCATTTTCTTAAACCTGTAGCCTGGAGATGGATCACTTAATAACGTATTTGGGCACAGGTAACAGAAAGCTTGATAAATAGTGGCTTAAACGAAGAGGACTTTGTTTTTCATATGTATTGAGAAGTCTAGAACTAAGTGGCTGCTGGTATGATGATGTCTGAGCCAACATCTCTTTGTTTCCTATCTCTGCCTCATCACCAAAAAATGGTTGCTGCATTTCCATGGATATCCTTAGCTGCACGGGAGCCTAAGAAGTGAATATTTGGCCTTCCTGGGCTGCAGAGGGGAGGTAGGCAATGGTACAAGGGCTGGGAATGGTTATTCAGTCAGCCAGTTGCCACTGTCTGCCCCAGAAATTTATGGGAGATGAAGAAGTAAAACAAGCATTCATGGCATTTTATAAAGGCAAGATAACATAGTCAAGCCCATTCAGCATCTAGTCATTTCCTCTTCCCTGGACAGTACCTAGAAAGTCCTGTGCCTTATATGCTAAATTTAACACTTGTCCATGAAGAGAAATGTAAATTTCTGCTTGAATTTTATTTTCCAACATAAAGCCTGACATAAATCTTTAAAGTAAAATGCATGACTGAAATAGTAAAAATAAATTGCAAACTTCATGCCTATTAAAAAAATAATCAAATAAATTTTGAAGTAGTCAATCAATGAACTATTATGCGATACTTAAAAAGTATGAAAAGCAGTATAGAAAGTTATAGGTGATCTTATGTAAAGCAAAAAAAAAAAAAAGCAAATTGCCAAGTATGACATATGTGCATTACATTTTTGTAAAAGGAAGTATTTATACATGTATACATTTTTAATGGACTTGAAAAGGTCTAGAAAGGTTGTACTGAAGTATTATCAGTTTTTAACATTAAGGAGTAAATTTTGGAAGCAGAATCTTATTTTTAAATTATTTTTGTATTGTTTCAACTTCTTCCAATAAGCATGCATAACTTTCGCAACTAAAAAAAAAGATATTATTAAAGCAAATTTACCGTTACCAAAGGGGAGAGGGAGGGTGGGAAGGACAAATTAGGCATATGGGATTAACAGATACAAACTACTATAAATAAAATAGATAAGCAATAGGATTTACTGTATAGCACAGGGAATTATATTCAATATCTTGTAATAACCTACAATGGAAAATAGTCTGAAAAATATATAACTGAATCACTTTGCTGTACACCTGAAACAAACCCAATATTGTAAATCAACTATACTTCAATTTTGAAAAAAGATCTTATTACAATTGCAAATTTAGACAACCTCTGGGTAACTTGAACAAAGTAAATTCAGGCCTGTCATTAGACAGCTATGCTATTTTTAACCTCCATTTTGATGAAAAAAATGTAAAATCAAAGAAAACCCACTCCCTTTCAGAATTATCTTCATAATACCTTCAAATTATTTACATTTGGGGGAGGGACAATATAAGAATGGGGGGAAAAGGGTTAATATGGGATTATATGAAATCATGTGTGTGAAACTTCTGAAAATTGTAAAGCACTACAGAATTCAAAGAATCTTTCATTCAATAAAAAAAGTTAAAAAATTATTTACATTTATAGAGAGTGTAAATGGAATCACATTTTTGACTTGCTCATTTATTAAAATACTTTGGCAAAGTCACTGTTTACAATCAAGGTAAGACTATTTCAAAATATATCATGGGAATATATGCTTAAGAATGTGTCAATCTTTAGTTGAGTAAAAGTGTAACTTACCTTTTGTCAGATTCAGTGATGGTCATTGTTTTTAAAGGACTCCACTCCCATTCTCTCACATCCGTCATAACGGAGTAACAAGAAAAAATAAAAATTCCACAGAACTTCTCACTGAGAACTGAAACCATTTCTCTGACACCTGACTTAAAAGTCTTATGAATTAATTTCTTGCCTATTGTAGTGGTTTTGAACTTGACATTTTTCTGGAGAAATTTGATCTTAGATCACTGAAGAAAATCATTGATATATATCTTAACTGCACACTTTTGCTTGATAGGAAAATTAGAGTAAGATAAACGCATGGAACACAGCCACTGTTCTATAATTTAATAACATGTATAGAATATGCTGGCATGAACTATTCCTTGCCAGAAGCCATGTTTTCATGATAATGTAGCATGTTTAGAATTTTTTTAAAACTAAAGTCACAATCCTTTAACCCCATTTTTTTTTTTTTATAAAGAGCAGGCTTTAGTTACCATGTCTCTAAATAGAAAGTAAAAGTCAGGTTGGGATTCTATTCTGGATGAATTCGGTGTATTTCATGTGTCTTCTTTAAAATTCGAACATTTCATGAAACAGAGTTATATTTATATCCATAAAGCAAATTAGAATAACATAGGATTATATGGGGGAAAAATACTGATCCATAACCAACTGGCCACATTCAATTAATTCTTTTCATTAGACTGTATGGCTCATTAAACAGAGAAGTTTCTCTCATTCACTCTTCTTTAAAAAAAAATTAAAACAAAAAAATTTTGTCTTAAATGCAGCTTCACTTTAATGAAAGACAAGCACAGGGTCCCATGAAAAGAACAGAAGGAGCTGATTTTTTCTGCTTGTTTAGCCATTTTTATGCTTGTGGCTATATTATAAATAAATAAAATCCAGGGCTTATCAACTATAAGCCAGGAATATGAACAGGCATCATATTTAAGCTCATGAACTAAGAGGCAGAAACCCAGAATGAGTCATAAAACCATTTACTGTCAAAAGAATTTTTAAAACATGCAAATAACTATGTAGAGAGATTCAAAGGCCTTTCTACATTCTACTTGCTTTGCACACACCTCACTGGCAAGTCGCATCTCTCTACTGTTCATACTTCAAGATATTTGTGAAGTTCTGATTGTTCTGATTCTTGACCTGGGAATCAATGTCTGAACCTCCCAAACATAACGCACAGTCATCAAAACACCTCTGGAATAACAGGGCACTTGCTACCATGTATTATTTTGATTATGTAATGGAAAAGAAGCAAGCCTGACATAGGCAGTTAAAATGTAGCATTTATTCATATGAAAAATACCCAAAATACTAGAGTAGAAGTTCTGGAGGAACAGTTTGAAGTATATTCTAAAGTAATATTTTCTAATTATAATTCTAATCATAACAACACAACTGCTGCTACTATTTAGGGAGCTTCTACTTGTGTCCGGCAATACACTTGTCTTTAATGACTGTAATGTGCTTTACAGACATTATCTCATTAAAATCTCATACCTCTGTGAGGTAGGTATCATCATCACCCCCATTTCAGAGCTGGGTAAACCATGGCATTGAGGAGTTAAGTGACTCATCCAAGACCACACAGATAGAGAATGACAGTTTGAATCCAGGAGGTCATAACTATACTAAAAGGAACAATTAATCATAAAAATCTAATTGGTCACTGTTAGAGGATACTAGTGAACTAAAAAACTCGTAAATGAAAGGGAAGCATCAATCATTTATCTTGCCTTTTCTTTAAGAATGCTACTAGTAAGTGACCTAATAGTAGAGAAGAAGTTTGCCTTCATAGAACTATTCACCTAATAATGACAAAGAATTAGAATATCACCATTTTGCAACCTGTTATGGACTGAATATTTGTGCCTCTACCCTAATGCATATGTTGAATCCCTAACCCCCACTGTGGCTGTATTTGGGGATGATGCCTCTAAGGAAGTAATTCAGGTTAAATGAAGTTAAGGGTGGGGCCCCAATCCCATAGGATTAGTGTTCTTTTATTATTATTATTTTAATTAACGTATAGTTGATTTGCAACGTGGTGCCAATCTCTGCTGTGCAGCAAAGTGACTCAGTTATATACATATAGACATTCTTTTTTTTATATTCTTTTGCATTACAGTTTATAACAGGATATTGAACATAGTTCCCTGTGCTATACATTAGGACCTTGTTGTCTGTCCATTCTAAATGTAATAGTTTGCATCTAGCAACCCCAAACTCCCAGTCCATCCCTCTCCCTCCCGCCCTCCCTTACGGCAACCAAAAGTCTGATCTCTATGTCTGTGAGCACGTTTCTGTTTTGTAGATAGGTTCATTTGTGCCATATTTTAGATTCCACGTATAAGTGATATCATACGGTATTTGTCTGCAACTAGAGATTATCATACTAAGTAAAGTACGTCAGAAAGAGAAAGGATTAGTGTTCTTAAAAAAAGAAACACCAGGGCTTGCTCCCTTTCTCTGTATCTCTCCCTGTGTGTACTGACCAAGGAAAGGAGCACACAGCATGGTGGCAGCCACTTACAAGCCAAGAGGAGAGGCCTCAGAATGAAATCTACCTTGCAAGCATGTTAATCTTGGACCTGTCAGCATCAGAACTGTGAGAAATAAATTTCTAATTTTTAAGCCACCCAGTCTTTGGTACTTTGTTATGGCAGCCCAAACTAAGACACAACCCTTAACAAATTAATCTAAACACTGATGACTGATAACACAAAAAGAGAGACAGCCAGATATTATGTGCCTCTAATGGAAGAAGATCTTACCAATTTTGAGGTATTCTTTGCAAAAAAACCCCCAAAACCTGAATTTGATCAAGTCTCTATGTCCAACTGCCAACTTACAAAGAAATGCAGGAGAGAGAGAGAAACATGTGTAAAATGACATCACAAGGGTGAAATCAGCAAAATCCAGATGCCGAGAAACTCTCCAGGTGTAAATACCTTGTTTGTTTAAGAATAACAACAATAAATTATTAAACTGTATGAATAATGACACAGAAGAGGAGACTGAGAGAGAAGAGCTTATGCATGAAAAGGTCTAAAAGATATATCAAAAATCCAGATTTCAGAAAACTAAAAAAAAAAAGTCATGAGATTAAGAGAGATACTTGGAAATTAATAGATATTTGATGACAACTGAATTATTGCTCATTTTTAAGACATGTGAAGTGGTATTGTAGCGTTTTTGTTTTCAGTACCTTTGAGAGATACACACCAATTTATTAGAGAAGAAATGATCTAATGCTTGGGGAGTATAAAAGGAATAATGTTAGCTATGAGTTGATTATTGCTGGAACGATGAGGAAACAGAGGCTCATTATATTATTCTGTGTTTTTTATATGCTGGAAATTTTCCATTATTAAAAGTATTTTACAAATTTGAGATCATATTATAAACAAATCTAGATATACATGTCCATGTGTAGTCAAAATTCAATAGTTTTTAAAATTTAATATGTATGTGAACAGTTTTCAAGATATTTTGTTTAAGGATATTCAAGAATAATCTTAAAATTTCTGAGAGGATCACTTAAAAAATTTTTTTTATTGGAGTATAGTTGCTTTATAATGTTGTGTTAGTTTCCACTGTATAGCAAAGTGAATCAGCTATACGTATACATATATCCCCTCTTTTTTGGATTTCCTTCTCATTTAGGTCACCACAGAGCACTGAGTAGAGTTTCCTGCACTATACAGTAGGTGCTCTTTAGTTATCTATTTTATACATGGTATCAATAGTGTATATATGTCAATCCCAATCTCCCAATTCATCCCACCCCGTTTCCCCCATGGTATCCGTACGTTTGTTCTCTACGTCTGTGTCTCTATTTCTGCTTTGTAAGTAAGATCGTCTATACCAATTTTTTCAGATTCCACATATATGCGTTAATATACGATATTTGTTTTTCTCTTTCTGACTTACTTCACTCTGTATGACAGTCTCTAGGTCCATCCACATCCTGAAAGGATCACATTTTAAAGTAAGGAAGTTTCATTCTGTTTTATTATTATAATACTGCAGGACTTAGAGGAAAATATATTCTCTTTAACACAAATTTTTCTTTTTTTTTTTTTGCGGTATGCGGGCCTCTCACTGTTGTGGCCTCTCCCGTTGAGGAGCACAGGCTCCGGACGCGCAGGCTCAGCGGCCATGGCCACGGGCCCAGCCGCTCCGCAGCATGTGGTATCTTCCCGGACCGGGGCACGAACCCGTGTCCCCTGCATCGGCAGACGGAATCTCAACCACTGCGCCACCAGGGAAGCCCGAATTTTCTTTCTTAATAATCTTTTATTGATTGTTCTAAGAACCCATTTAGTTCTGCCTCATTATGAGAGAGCAGCCTTTTCTCACTATGTTTTAATGAGATGAAAGATCACCATAGCCTAAAGGACTATACACTCTATGTAAAGGACATTATTTCTTAGATAATAAGACAAAAATTCCCACCATCATTCAGTAATGTCTTTCTACTGATTAAATTCAAGAGATAAAAAAATATATCAACTTACTTAATATTTAACAGATTGGCTTTAGTTTCTGAGTACTAACGTTGTTAAGTGGAGTTCATATAGACCATACCCATAAACACAGACATAAATATTATCCCAACTCCAGCACTGCAGAAGAGCCTGAAAATATGTAGCCATCTAGTGACTATGGACAGAGTGACCTTTTCTAAACATCTTAGCTTCTGGATCCCAAGTTAAACTTAAACCACTTTTTAACACATCTAGCAAGGTTAAAATACCATCAGAGAATCATTTTATTTGTTCATGGGACTCAAACATGATTCTGCAAAACAAAACAACAAAAAAAGTGACACAATTCTAAAAGAAGGGATTTGCATGGGCTAGAGAAAACTGGAAGATGTGGGAACAGAAATGTAAGTGGGAACTGTCTTGCAAATAGTTGATGTCCAATAAAAATGCACTTAATGAATGCGAGGGATAATTCTTCCTCTAAAGAACGAGAAGTAGTCACTGGATGGGGCTCCAGGGAATCATGTTGAGTTGGAAAGGAGGGAAATTGAGGAGTCCTATGTGAAAGGATCTTAATTTTCTTAGCGGATGGATAAGTGAAATCAAATAATGAATGGAAGTGAAGGAGGAGATTAGGAATTTGAGGAACTAGGAAAAAACGCTCAAATACCTACTGAAGAGGTGGAAAGAAATGAACTAAAAATGAAACAAGAATTACAAAAGGGCATGGTGTCATTATGCTATCTGCCTTGCTTGGTTGGAAGCCCTCTGAGGGCAGGGACCATCTCTTGGTTATCTTCACATCCCCCATATTGCAGAAGTGCTCTCATCATGTCTGTAAATTAAATAATCTCCTCAATTTGTGCAAGTAAACCCAGAGCACGCCTCCAGGACCTGTCAGATACACACAGAAGTAATTTAAAAAGTAGGATACAATAGTAGAGCCAAAGTTCTTTGATGAAGGTAAATAAAGAACAGCATGTCAGAACTGTCATCAGGGTAAAAATACTTAGCTCATAGCAGGCATTTCATAGTAATTTTTTGAACTAATGGAAATACATCCCTTATCTCCCTCCAAACAGGGCGGGACCCACAAGTTTATATCAAAGTACTTGGTTCGAGGGTGGGTAGGGGGTCCACCAGAAGTGGTTAAAGTAAAAGAGTCTGGAAAGAAATAAGTAGAACTAGAAGAGGGGCCCTCTTTTGATCTCACTGAGCCTTACCACTGCATCTGGCAGATGCTAGGATGGAATCCAGAATCCTAAGAGAGCCAGTGGTCTGTGGGGAGAAGATTAGAAGCGATATTTTGACACAACCCCAGGAAAAGGCCAGAACAAAGATGTAAGAAGGTGTCAGACTTGCTCAAGTAAAAGAAGGAAGCTGCTGCATTTGGCTTTTATTGGTTGATGTGTTTATATTCCCTGGGAAGAAATGGTTGACAAACGCCAGAGGGAAGTAGAAAGAGCTGGGTAATGCAGAGCTTGCTTCAGAGGAAGCTGATCTCTTTAATGGTTATGATTATCACAGTGTTCTCATTTCTTAATGCTACAAGTTCAATGAAACATTGGAAATGAAATAACAAACCCATTTACCTGGTATGGCATAAAGACTCTGGGCTTAATGAGCATTTAAAGGCTGTGTTCCCTTGAACGTGGCTCCTAGAACCCATGAGAACAGCCTCCTTTGAGATATGCTCCATCTAAGCCCATGGTACCTCCTTCTGTCCCATCATCAAAGTCAAAAACCTGAGAGTCCTCCTTCACCTCATTCATTCAAACAGTCCCCTGGCTTTGTTGGTTCTGCATTCTTAACATTGATCAGAGCTTCTCTATTCACTTGCTACTTCTTTGACCCAGGCCACCATCACCACTGGCCCAGAGTAATGGTGTGGTCTCCTCTCGGCTGTACCTGCCTTCAACCTTGCCCTAGGACATCCAGGCTCCATTCTGCTGCAAGGGCCACCTTTCCAGAATCCAAGTTTAACTACCTTGCTTCCCTTTTCCACTTATCACCATTGAATGGCCCTCCACTGCCTACCAGATCAAGTGTGGCTTCCTTAGCATGGCACGCAAGGCCTTCTGTCTTCGAGTGCCTCCCTCCTGCCCTCTCTGGCCTCAGCTCTCATTATTTTCTGTGAACAACAAATTACTTATGACCCGCCCCGCCAGATTATTAGCCATTCTTTGCATATAAGCCCTCACTTATGTGAGTGTCTTCATCATCTTTATGTTTTAGGACTCAGTCCAAGTGCCACTTCTCCATGCAGGTACCCTTACGTCACTCCTTTATAACCTGGTGGTAGACAGAATAATGAACCCCCCCCAAGGATATCCACATGCTAATCTCCTAACATGTAATTATCTTACACAGTAAAAGGGACTTGGCAAATGTAATTAAATTAAGGACACTGAGATGCGGAGATTATGCTGGATTATCTGGGTGGGCCCAATGCAAGTACAAGGGTCCTTATAAGAGGGAGACAGGTCAGAGTCAGAGAAGATGTCATGACAGAAGGGGAGGTGAGGGAGGGAGAGAGAGAGCGAATTTCAAGGTGGGTGACCCAGGCTACCAGTTTTGAAGTTAGAAGAAGGGGCCACAAGGAATGCAGGAGGCTTCTAGAAATTGGAAAAAAGCAAAGAAAAATAATTCTCCCCTAGAGCCTCCAGAAGGAATGCAGCCCCAATGACACCTTGATTTTAAGATTTCTCATCTCCAGAACTCTAAGATAAACTTCCATTGTTTTGTCACAAATTTTGTGGTAATTGTGGCCATGGGAAACGAATACACATTCCCTGTACTTCCTTCCCTCCACCACAAGGGAAAATTGACACCTCTGTCTTTAAGCTTCTATTGGACCCTTCATACTTTATAATTTACATACCTTCCTCTCCTAACAAGAATATAAATGCTTAAAGGCAGAAACTGCATCTCTTGCATATTTATGCATGAGCATAGGGCTAGAACATACACGACTATTCATTTATTCATTCACTCATTTTCTCCTTCAAATATATACTATTTATTGAGTGTTTAATATGCACCAGACACTGCTATGTTCAGTAAATGCACTGAAGAGCAAAAACAGAGGCTTCCTGTCTTCAAGGAGCTTATAGCTTGATGGAAGAGTGAACATCAATTAAATCACCCCCAAAAGAATCTGAGGTGACTGAAGGATGTATAAAAGTGGATGATGAAAGGTACTCAGGGTGGGCAGAGGGAACGGAACACGCAGAGGCTCTGTGGGAAGATGGAGCATTTGCGGAGCTGATCTGGATGAAGCAGGTCAGTAGGGGCATGACGGGAGGGCGCGATCTGGCGCAGCAGGCAAGGGCTGGATGCCACAGGGTCTATGGCTTCCACTAAAGATAATGACCTCTAACCTAACACTGAAAATTTATTGGAAAGTTTTAAGCAGGGGAGCTGGATGAGCAGCCTTGAATTGAGAAATGATTGCTCTTGTCACCATGTGGAGAATGCTTGGAGGATGAGGTGGGTGGGCAGAAGAGTAAAAAACGGTGAGACCTTTTATGGAAAGTTGCAAGAGAACAAGGGAAAGCGAGAGAGGTAAGAGTGGAGATGGAGAGAACTAGACAGATGAAGGGATATTCCGGAGGCAAAAGTGACAGGATTTAGTGTTCAGTTGGACGTTGATGGGCAAGCGAGGTGTCAAGGACAATGCTTTTGAATGAGGGAAGGCAGCGTGTTCCTAGAGCTTGGAAGTAGAGAAATCATAGTAGAGTACTGGATAGGTTGCAAAAATGGGTGGAATTCTTTGCAGTTACTCCCATCAAGAGGTAGAGTCTATTTTTCCAACTCTTGAATTTGTGGAGGCCTTGTGACTTGCCTTGAGCAACAGACTGTGATGAAAGTGACTGTGTGAGTTTTAAGCTTAAGCTTTTAAAGGGCTTGCAGTTTTCATGCTCACTCTTGGAAACTCAAGATTGCTATGGAAACAAACCTAAGCTAGCCTCCTAGATGTTGAGAGGTAGGTTGCCCAGTCATTGCCACTTCCCCAAGTGAGAGATAGTTCAGATAACCTCTAGAAAGAGAACCATCTTATTAACTAGAAAATGACCATACATGCATCATGAGTGAGCTGGTCAAGGCCAGCAGACATACTACTTAGCTGAGCTCAGGCCAACTTGCTGAGCCACAGAATCATGAGCTACATAAATAGTGTGGATTGAAGCCATGAAGTTCTGGGGTGGTTTGTTATGCAGCAAAAACTGATAAATAAACTCCGAGAGAGAGAGAGAGAGAGGAGAGGAAGCAGAGGGCAGTGTTATCTAAGTAAAGTATATAAATTCAAGGAAGAGTGAACCTTGTTAGTAGATTTTATGTGACTTTATTAATGTAACAATTCAATGACCTTATCATATATCAAAAACAAACTTTTAGGCCCCCAAATATCCTGATTTTCATAAAAGGTGTGTGCACAATAGGATTAGGAGTAGACGAGGTAAGGAGAAAATTGAGCGTCTCAAAAGGAGAGTACGATTCATAAGAATTAGGTTGAAAATTCCTCCATTTAGAGTAAACAAAGGCAAGCCGGGCAAGCCAATACAAACTTATTGTGATCAGTAATATCCAATCATCAGCCAGGAGTAAGGTAATTACATAATCTTCCACGTACCAGGCATGAACACTGTCCAGGCAGGGGAGACTTCCCCCTTCCTGGACCAATACTTGCTAAATATTTAATGTGCCCCTAATAGAGTTTGAGCTCTGTGGGCCTGTGTAATTCTTCAGGGAACCTTTTCCCTCTTTCTAAGGTAATGCAAATTGGAGTTTGCTCCACTGAGACTTTTGACCCTTTATTAAGTGCAGGAGAGGAGTTTAATGACTTTCTTATTCTGCAAGTTCTTTTCACTTCTTCCTGTTTTCTAGCTAATAAAGCCAGTTTGTTAGATGTTGAGGCACTTGAAGCTCTCTTCAATCTTATTGTGACCTAATTTATTTTAGCGGATGCAAGAAACTTCACCAAAGAACTCATTAAAATGACACTTCTGTGCTTCTCATGCTATGCGTATTGGTGAATTCTCACATGTCCTTAATTTCTTAGGGGAAAAACAATGACCTATTAGAACTTTAAAGAAGAAAAAGGAAATGATAAAAAAAGGATCATTCTAAGTGGGCAAGCTAGAGAAGACATTCTTAGTTTGGAGAATGATGACCCCAGATAAAGAGAAATGAGCAAAGGCCCAGGACGATAAGCCTACTGATTTAACTCCCAGCTGGGCTGGCCCTGCAGCACAGCCCAGGGGAGGCCACTGTTGAGGTGCCACTCAGCAAAGAGGGGATCTGCCCTGGGTCTACCAATTCTGGCAGAAAATACAGGGCACTTTTTGTTGGTATTTGTGTTTGGTCCTCATTTAGGGTGCACAGCTCCAATCTTACAACAGCTGGGGGGGGGCGGTCTCAGAATGAATGTGAGGAAAAGGACTTCAAGGCAGGGGAAAACAAAAGAACAAACAAACAAACAAAACCAAAGAGACTAGTAGCTACCAAAGGGGAGAGGGAAAGAGGGAGGGGAAAATTAGGGGTATGGGATTAAGAGATACAAACTACTATGTATAAAATAAATAAGCAACAAGGATATACTGTATAGCACAGGGAATTATAGCAATTATCTTGTAATAACTTTTAATGGAGTATAATCTGTAAAAATACTGGATCACAATGCTGTACACCTGAGACTAATATAATATTGTAAATCAACTATACTTTAACAACAAATAAACACAGTTAAACAGATAAACAAAACAAACAAACAACCCCCCCCCACAAAAACAAACAGAAATCGGCTGGCTGGAGAGTGGGTTCACCTGAGGAGTCTTAAAGGTACTGATGCAACGGAATGTTCCTGCTGAAAGAGCAAATTCTACATGGTTGTCAGTTACTCACTCGACAAACATTTACTGAGGGCCTCCTCTCTGCCAAGCACCATGACTCAGAGACGGTGGAATGACAGCAAAAAGAACAGGGCCTTGATATTTGAGGTTTATTTCAGAGTAAACAATTTAATGGGAACAGGATAAAACACTTGATGTTTAGCATTGAGATTACTGAAGATACACACACACACACACACACATACACACACACACACACATGACTATACACAAAGCAAAATGAGAGGAAAAATGGGGGCATGTTTTTTGAGGTTTAGTACAACTAACTTACTGTGTGAATAAATATACAAATCAGTTGGTGGATTCAGCAGAGTGTGGCTATTACCAACTTTCCATAAGAATTCAACATGCTGCAGGAATTAACAATTTTTTTAAAGAGGGAATAAGAACAGTGGTTAATCCAACAAGTACAATGAGTAGGGTTTTTCTTTTAAAGAGCTTCTACTGTGTTTGCAAATAACAAAATATTATTATTTTCTAACACATTCAGGTCCCTCTACTCTTTTTATTTTAACTTTAATATGAGATCTACCCTCTTAATAAATTTTTCAGTGTCCAATATATTATAGTTGACTAAGGTACAATGTTGTACAGCAGCTCTATAGAGCTTATTCCTCTTACTTGACTGAAACCTTATGCCCAGGTCTCTCTACTCTTGATATGTTCTGATTTCTAGCTCCAACCCATCTGCACATGGCAGACACCAAAGCTAACCTTGATGAACTATAGCTCTTAGCTTTGAGGACCTAGAAGAACGAGGCTAAAGAAAGATGCTTTCAGAACATTACTGTCTTTAAAATTATGATTACAGGGAAAATTGTCCTTCAATCATGCTGCATTATTTATGAACCAATTTCTTTTTAACTGACAATCTTAACTTATACTTAAAGTTGACACATTTCTGGATACATATCTGCTTTGTCAGAACTTTGGGGCCACATACATTAGAAAACCATGTGCACTATGTCTTTAGCTGTTTGTACTGCCATCAAGGATGGCTGCATATACTGGATGTTTCCTATTGTTTCCTGAATTTTATGTTCCATATGTAGCTGGGGGGAACAATGTAGCAGTGTGTGCATGACTAACAAAGACATGACCAATTATGACAGTAGAAAATTTCATTATTTCATTAGAGAAATAATTGCAAGTGGAGTTTGAACAGTGTAATGTGAATTTTAACCTCAATGTAATAAGATGAGAAAATTAATGAGGCTGTTCTAGAGTCCAGAGGTAGCCATGGCTCCAATGGAGCCCAGTTGTGTTCTAATCGTGCTGGAAGAGTTAACATAATAGTTAGATCCACTTCTAATATTTTTCTGTTTTAACATATTCCGTCTAGTATTTTCATTATTAGAGTGTAGCACTGTTTGTGGAGTAGTGAGAGAATAAGAAGTAGAAATGTTACAGCTTCGAGGTACATTTGGATGTTTAGCTGGTAGAATTCACTAGGATATAATTCCAATTTTGAGTCAGTAAGAATAAACTGTTCCTAAATTTTAATCAGAAGGTGTTAAGAGAGCAGTATTAGGAATAAAATGCTTAAAAATACCATTTTAAAACCTAAGTGAAGTTGCTTTGGAAAATTCCATATGTTCCAGTTCTGAAGCTGATGTTCCATGCTTCATAAATTCCATTTGCCATTATATTATTTAATTCCATTTTCATTCTCAGCACCATCATATTTAGACAATGGTAAGAGCTTAAACCTAAAATAACCTCAACAAGTCCCCACATTGCAGACCAATATTCTAGAGCCCTGACCTTTATTTTACAAGGCTTTGTAGAGATTGTCAAATAAGGAGAGATTCTGTGGTAGAGTCCATTGTTGAATTCGAGGGGAGAGGATCTTTGCATCATCATTGACCAGCGGTAAACCTCTGGTCAATTGAAAATGTTTTTTCTGAGCCATAGTTTTGCTCCCTTGACAGAAAACTCAATAAACAACTAATCTGTTTGTTTCCTGGGGTTACTGTTAGTATCACGTGGAATGATGCACGACATTGTCAACTTTAAGGGAGGTGGAAAGGTGGTACCATTGGTCACTAAGTCTTGAATCAATTTAAGTTTTTCCAACAGGCTGATTCTTCATTTTAAAGAAAACCTGGGGCTTCCCTGGTGGCGCAGTGGTTGAGAGTCTGCCTGCCGATGCAGGGGTCATGGGTTCGTGCCCCGGTCCGGGAAGATCCCACATGCCGGGGAGCGGCTGGGCCTGTGAGCCATGGCTGCTGAGCCTGCGCGTCCGGAGCCTGTGCTTCGCAACGGGAGAGGCCACGACAGTGAGAGGCCCGCGTACCGCAAAAAATAAAGAAAGAAAGAAAGAAAGAAAACCTAAAGATGAAATGCTAAAATTCACAAATGTGAAAAATAGTTATGTACACTTCTACAACTTTTCTGGAAGTTTCCCTTGATAAATTTACTGTTTAATTCAATTTATAAAAATATGGGTTTGAAAGAACAGCCCATTCCCTCTACCTGATTTATCTAACAGCTCTGCCCACTATCTAACATTTTCTTTTCTTTGTTTATTATTGCCCATCTCCACCCTGCTGAGTAACATATAACACTGCTGCATCTCCAGTGCCTGGTAAAGTCCCTTGCACTTAGTAGAATCTTAATAAATGTTTGTTGAATGAATAAATGAATGAATGAATGAAATGATAAGATACATATGCTAAATTAAGTTAAACATCACTTCTAAAGTATTTCAAGTAGGTTTTTCTTTATAGCAACTAATCTATAATTTCATAATTATGTCATGATAATATAGATAATTTGAGAGTAGTGACTTTATAAAATTTCATTCAACAACCAATGATAATAATTACAATCTATTTAGTGTAGTACTCCATGCCACATACTTATATACACTATTGAGAACCTCACAACAGCATCTCCCTCCTCCCAACGGTGAGAATCCTTTCGTCATATCACAGATGTTAAGTCACTTCATTAAAAATCACACAGCTGATGGGGAATGGGAACCAGAATCTGAAACCAAGGTCTGGATGGATCATTCCACAGAGATAGTTCCTCCCAAAAGAGGATTAATTAAATGTAAAAATTAAATGTGATTTAATGTAATCCGATAATGTCTTTACTGCATCCTTATTCTGGATAAAAACCTTAGGAAGGATATTCAATGCTAATCTGACAGTCATTTCTCCTGGTGTTTGAAGACACTGTTACACTATGTAATTCGGCATTTACTGCTGTTCTGAGAATTCTGCTTTTAATCTAAGCATCATTTTAAATGAATTCCCCAGCTGATTCTGATATAGGTGGTCCACGGACCACAGTAGCAAAAACAATTCTAGAGATAAAAGAGAGACTCAGAGCTTCTACAGAACCTTCCTCCCCAACAGCTCCAGGCTCCTCCATGGGATGACCTGTGATCCCATCCACGAGGAGGGTTAAAGTCATCTCCACTGAAGACACAGAGCAAAGATAATCTGGGGAGATCAAACAACTGGTCAGTTAGCATCACAACCAGAGCTGAAAGCTGAAAGCCCAGTCTCTTAACTTGTTCTAGAGCTGAGCTTGTGAAACTTAACTGTGCATGTGAACCATATGGAGATCACCTAAATGTGGATTTCAGTACTCAGTAGGTCTGGGGTGTAACTGGAGAGTGCATTTCCAGCAAGCTCCCAGGCGATGTCAGTGCTGCTGGTCCTTGGTCCATGCTTTGAATTGGAAGTTGTAGAAGCAGCTGGTGGTCCCCCTTGGAATATGCTTAAGGATTAAGCATATGTAAGGACACAACGCTCCTGGTCCCACAAGCTCCGATTTACTCCAAGAAGGATCACTGTATTTCTTACTCAGATGCACATTAACATAACCCTCTCTGTCCCCATTCTAGAGTATTTTCCAGAATATGAACCAATGAGGAATGCCCTAATCAGCCTTTCACAGGTTATCATTGTGTTTAAGTGCCCAGGCTTGGGGTCAAACACACCTAAGCTATAGTCTCAGAATCACCACTCATAAAATGTGTGACCTTGTGACCTTGGACAAGCGGCTCAGGCTCTCTACATCTCCTTCTCCCCACCTTGGAAATACTAATAGCAATCCCTCAGGATGCTGTTGGGAAGGTTCAGACTGTGTGAGGTGCAGAGCACAGTGCCTGGTAAACAGTAAGCGCTGTCTAAACGTCAGCTATGTGAGCTCTTAGCATCATGCTGTGTGACCCTCATTCCAATATTCCTAGACTTATGAAAGGAGTCCAAGCCTTTCAGGATTTTATGAGCTCTAATCCTTCCCTCTTCAAACCCCCTCAAAGAGTTATTATGAGGATTAAATGAATTAATATGCATGAAACACTTGGAGCCGTGCCTGTCACATAATTAGTACCCAAGATGGCTTAGCTTTTATTTTTAGCCCTTACTACAATGATAATTAAGTCACTTTTGAGGGATTTTTAAATTGCCTCTTCCCTCATTAGACTGCAACTCTTAGCAGAGTAGGGACTACATCTGTTTTAGTCACTTCTGTATCCTACATCTTAACACTGTGCCTAGCACACAGTTGCTGCTCAATAAATATACAGTAGAAACATAAATGAATGTGTGAACAAATGAATGAGTGAATGATTGAGAAAACATGCTTGCCTTCCTGAAGAGATCCACAGGGGAAAAAAAAAGCCTTGAGAAACACTCTCCTACAGTGTAGAGGCAGTGGGAGAGAGAGAAGGCAAGCATATTGGGAAACTGGTCTGGGGGAGGGTTGGAGGAGATGTCTTCCAAACTCCTCAGAGGATGAGGAATTTATAAATACCACTCAGAGGAAAGAGGTGAGTTGAGGGAAGGAGACTGGGAGAGGGCTGCCAGCAGATAATGCTCCTGGAAAAAATACCAGCTAACCAACTTTTCGGATCAAATGTGTCAGGAGATGCTTTGAGGCAAATAAAATATGAGAAATGAGAAACCTTTGAATTTCCTACACCAAGGGCTAATGAGAAACTCAGGGTGGGCAGCAGGAGGCTTTCCCTGAGCTTTGATCCTTAGGGAGGAAAAAATTGGGATTTGTCAATTCACCTGAGGAGCTCTCTCAGGTGGAGAGAGAAGAGGGTTAAGGTCACACAATATCAGGTCAGAGATCATGTCAACCCCCCTCTTCCCAACCCCTCATAACGAATGGATTATGCCTGGACAGATGGCAGGGAAAGGCTTCCGAGGAAGTTGAAAGGGAAGCACAGAAGCATTCCCTGAGCTGAGCTGATTACAGGGAATTGCTTTATCCATATTGCATTTGGTTTTATTATAGTTATTCTTCAGTGAAGATACTCTGTCTCTGCAATTTATAATATGAACATAAATCTCTGCTTGAGATAGAATTACCCATCAAACCATGGATAGACTACTTTAGGCCCATCCCACAACTGCAGTCATTTTCTTGGTAGACTGGGGAAACATTCCCCCTCACCCCATGCACACATCAAGGGCACTGAGTGAAAACTGACAGCAGAATGAATTTTGATTACAGAGGGAAGGACATAATGATACAATTGTCTAGGCCCACGTGGTCTCCAAAGGGTTTTCTCATATCATTTATGAGAGCGATCCTCTCCAGAACTCTGGGGAGGGGACCCATTATTTCCATTTTACAGATGTAGAGACTGAGGCCCAGAGGAGACTAATGAATTGTCTAAGACCATGAGTGGCAGAGGCAGGATCTGGATCTATTTCCTCTCATTCTAAGTTCAGTTCTTTAAGACAATGCAGGCAGAAGATAGCTTTCTTGATGGGCATTCTGCCACAGCAATATGCTTGGAATGACTCTTATCTTGGCAAAAGCCACGAGGGTCTCAATAGTGACAGATACCTTTTAAAAGTTCATCAGATGATGAAGGATGTGGGCCCAGGTACAGTTGGAGGCCTTCTCCTGGGAAAGCCCTGCATCCATCCAAGCTCAGGAGTACATGTGATGAGCACCACTGCAAATTACTGCCTGTCTTTAATGTGTTCCAGATTCGTGTCCACAACTCTTTTAAGATCCATCCAGGAGCTCAATGTCTCCTGTAGCCTCTAATGAGGCTGAAATATGGTTAAACTAACCCCAAAGATTCTTGGGTGTACCCAGTTCAAAATGTAGGGTCGATCTCAGGCACTCAGACTTCTGGTGGTAACCCAGAACACATACATTTCTGGTATGTGCCAGATCCATGAACCGGCCTTTCTCCATTTGAAATGATTCTTCAGCTCATTGGGCTGGAAGTACACTGAGCTCTGCTTTTATCATCCTTCTGTACTGATTTCACCATAAGGCCTGGAGAAATGCAACTCACCTTTCAGGGCTTCAATTTTCTGACTTAAAGAAATTAAGGTTTAATGTTTTACTGTCACTGGCAAGAGGTCAGATGGTTTGAGGATGTCATCTCTTCCTGCTGGGATGCTGACTCATACAGTAGGTACATCTGACTTCAAAGCCCGTGCCCCATCCACTCTGCTGGACTGATCTCTAGAGCTTCCTGTGGTTTTTGTGATGTATCACTCCACATTCCTTGAACTACTGAGGATGGGAATGAAGAAGGGATGCTGCTATTTGCTATTTGCACTAAGAGTGCAAAACCACCCAGTTAACAAATACTTAGTAAGGAGCCAAGCCTGTAGACCTCCATCCACAGCTACATTGCTATTATTTCCAGTACAGCCTCAAAGAGAGAGTGTGCTTTAAAAATACTTACCTTGGTTTTCTCATTAAATTTTATAACTCTGTAGAAAAACACTGGGTTTTTGTGTCAGGACATCTGAGTATGAATCTAAGCTCTATCCACTATTAGTTGCAAGAATTTGGGCATATAACAATTCTAAATGTCCATTTATTCATCTGTTAAAAGGTTATTATATTTTCCTATTGCCTCATTTGTTGATTGCTGGAATCAAATGAGACAAAATGTAAGGCAAATGAACATGGTAAAGTGTTATACAGAAGGGATATAATGGTAAAAAAAAAAAAAAGACTTAGAGATGCCTTACTTGTCTTTGTTAGACACGTTGTACAGAATATTTGGGGAAAACCACTGAAAAATCCTGGAGTTAACCATGCAGCAGTGTATCTGAAAGTCAGAGAAGTAGAAATGCTAAGGGAAGATTCGGTCAAAGCTGTTGGTTATTACTCAGTTTCTTGCAAGGTTTTAACTAGGGATTATTTGGCATTGTCTGGAGATAATTTTGGTTCTTACAACTTGGTGGGTTGGGGGGGCATTTGGCTACTGACATCTAGTGGGTAGAGGCAAGGGATGCTGCAAAACACCCTGAAATGCTTATAACAGCCCCACATCAACGAATTATCTGGGCCAAAATGTTAATAGTGTTGAAGTTGAGAAATCCTGGCCTACTAGAAGCTGCTTGAGTTCAGAAACTAGTATACCGTATTTATTCCTGTGTTCTAGCACCTAGTGTTGCACTTGGCACAAAGTGGGCACTATATATATATATACATTCTGAATAAATGAACACCCACAGAGAACCCGATAATGTCAGTTAGAACTAATCATACTGCCACTGCAAGTCTTATTTCCTCTAGGCACCCTCTCTGTCTACTCTTCTAGCTTCTTTACTTTTCTGTCCTGTTGTAGCTTCATCCCTCTCTCCTCCTCCCAACATCGGGCAAGAGTGAGAATAGCGTATCAAATCTGAGGATGCCTTGTAACGATAAATAATGCTTAGAAGGCACAACTACAAGACTTCCCCCGGCTCCCCACCTTCAGACCACTCCGTTTCAGCCAGACGAATAATCACATCAGTAAATAAATGGATTAACTCTCTGAAGGAAATGGATTCCTTCACTGAGCATAAACAGACAGGACCAAAAGCACATATTTCCTGCAAATGTCTTACTAGAACAGTTCAATTATGCTTTTAAAAAGACACATCCTGAACCATGAAAAAGAAACTAGGTTTAGATGAGAAAAAGGAAAATGAAGGCATTTAGTTCTGGGAGCACAGATATTATGTCTATCTGTTCATCACGGCATCCCTGAAGCCTAGTGTGGTACCTGGCACTTGGTAAGCATCCTTAAATATTTGCGGAATGCAAGAATAGCCTGGTGAAGTCAACACTCCAAGCCTTCCCTCAAATCTGCCCCCAGTTAAAAAAAATTAGTTTTTGGTCTCAACCATTCAATTTCATAGGAAGGCAAATTGAATGTCATAGGCTTTGAAAAATTATATCCCATTTCTTCCCTCATCCAAAGCTAGATAAACATATATGGGTTCATCATTGAGAGGTAGATGTCACTATGGTGACTTGAAAAGTCCTCAAGTAATAATCTATATTGGGCACAAATGTTCTTAAAGCCATTTTTTACCAGAAATAAAACAAGTCTAAAATATTTGTCATATCTTTGCCAGAAAGCCTACTCAGAGACAATGTGTGGTAATTTGGGAGGATTTTAAGATTCTGGAAGCAGGGCTAAAGAAGTCACATGGGGATTATCAATGGGAGGATTTTAAGATTCTGGAAGCAGGGCTAAAGAAGTCACATGGGGATTATCAATAGAAGCATTTTACCCCCAACCTACCAGTCCCCCCCCAAACTCTAATGAAATGATTACCCCCTTACATTTGGCCAACCCAAAGCTCCACAGTGAACTGATTGCCCCGTGTTGGGAATAAGCTTTCCAGAAACCGTAGTGGAATGCATTTGAAGTTGCCCAGGAACCATTTTCCATTAAGACTTTTGGCTAGGATCTGTTCAAAAATGATCACTGTAAAATCTATTAATTATGCAGATCCATGAGTCTGCAGAGTAGTGACTGAGGTGCTTCCATTCTCAACTCATCCCTAAACTTTAAACATTTAAAGGCACACCAATGACCAGGAGCCTCTTCTAGAGGACTGAACGCCTCACGTGTTCCTTTCAGGCTCAAAATCCTCCCTGATTCCATCTTCTTAGACAAGGATGGAACAGGCCCACCAGCTCTGTTTGTACACCAGCTTAGAATGTTTGATGACAAATTCAAGCCTCGTCCCACGCTCATTATGTCTTAACACCAGATGCTATTCCTGCATACTCAATAGATCATTTTTAAGCTCTTAAGGATCAACTTGATTAAGTACACACATCCGCAGCCAAAGAAAAGGCAGCAGGAAATGTAGGTAAGATGAAAGACAGTCTCTACTGTGATTTATTTTGGATTTGGTCTCCTCTCGGAAGAAAGCTCTATCTTGGAGATGGAGACTGACATGCTTTATAAAACTGTCTCTAAGCTTAGTTTTAAGGGATAAGCCTATATTTCATGAACACTGGGGATGAGTACAACATATTTCTTTCAAGTGCTCATTTGATGACTGTTAATATATTTAAAACTCTCATAAATGCTGGTGGAAAACGCAGATTGATTTAAATTTCTTTATCCTGACTGGCTCTAATACCACACTCTCTGATTAAACCATCCAATTATTATTATTTATTTATTTTTTGCGGTACGCGGGCCTCTCACTGTTGTGGCCTCTCCCGTTGAGGAGCACAGGCTCCGGACACGCAGGCAGGCTCAGCAGCCATGGCTCACGGGCCCAGCCGCTCCGCGGCATGTGGGATCTTCCCGGACCGGGGCACGAGCCCGTGTCCCCTGCATCGGCAGGCGGACTCTCAACCACTGCGCCACAAGGGGAGCCCCCAGTTATTATTTTTTAAGAGCAAGGAAAAGAGGTCAATAAGTTTTACCTCTGACAAAAATGACTATCATTTTGGAAACACATCTTACTGAGTACTGCACTCTGATCTCTTTAATTTACTCTACACCAGGAGTAATTCAAAAGCTAGCACTATTACATGCAGCAGACCACACCAAGAAGTCAATATTGTGTCAACACTTCAAAACTGAACTCTTAATCCTCCCAATTTGGGATGGGTTGTTTTTGTTGGTTTGTTTGTTCATCTGTGTTTTTAGATCCCTCTGGTTTGGGGTGAAATAGAGCAAAAGTGTCCTAAGCTAGGTTCTCCCTTCTAGCAACATTTTCATCACTCACAATCCTTTCTCTCTCACTGAGGGAAGAAAATGCAGCATTTCACAGGCTCACCTCATGACGGGTGTGCCCTGCTTCTAGTCTGAAAACTGCCAGTGGAGGAGAAATTTCAAACATATTGATTCTACTCAGTTGCATTTTCCTCCTAAAAGATCCAGTTGAATTTTATTGGCTTAAATGGATTTCAAATGGAGAGTTCAGCGCTCAGGTGCAAAAGAATGCATCTGGGGCCTCTGAGTTTCAACTTTGTCACACTTCTCAGCATGCTTATTGGCAGCTGTTTTCATTTTTTCATTACCCAGGTGGTAGAGGCGCTTTGCAATATTCTACCTGAAGGGCCACGTCAGTGCTTTCCAGCTGGCCACAGAGTGCGAGAAACTCATGCTGGGGGTGAGTAAAAAATAAAAGGTGAGAATTTTACAAAGTCTCCACAAATACATCAATTCAGTAGCAACTGCTTTTTATATTTTGCATCAGTGATAAACCAGATACCTTGAGGTATTGATATGGGTGTTATCATCACATCTTAATTTTGACTCTATGTTCGAAAGATTGAAAACCAAAGGGATGGATTTCTTGTGATCAATTAAAAAAAGCTACCTTAATTCAGCCACTTCTGCATATAGCTCTCCCTAGACTGGCTCCCTCTTGTGAGATCCACATCTTTATAGTTGAGTGGAAATACAATGCACACTTGCTAGTTACAAACACATAATTAGCCTGGAGTCACAAAGGCAGAGCCTGAGAAGAAGGAGGCTATGTAGCTTCAGAGGGGGGGAAAAGCACTAATGAAAATATGGTGTAAAAAAAAATATGGTGTGTTATGGTACACCCTGCAAGTCACTGCAGGCTAGGAGTCGGCTGTAGATTGTACTGATGAAGTGAAACCCTGGCTGAGGAGAGAGATGAAGAGCCTGACTCTGGAATGAGCCTGTCTGGCTCTGAGTTTCATCATTATCACCGTGTTGCCACAAACAAATGGCACACTTGCCCTCTGTCTCCGTTTTCTTATCTGTAAAACGGGGATTTATCTGTAAATCTCCCTCCTGGGATAGCTGTGAAGATTCAAGGAAACAAGCCACGTAAAATGCTTAGCACAGTGCCAGGCATACAGCAGGTACTTACTAAATGGAAACGACGACTGCATTCCTCACCTTGCTAAAAAGAATAAGTGGTCTCATCGTGAAATGAAAATTCCCTTTGTTATTCTCCCCTACATGGCACAGATTTTTATTCCTTTGAAGAGACTACAACAGTTTTGAGGGTAATGGCATTCTGGACTTTTCCAAAGGGATGCTTTCAAGACCAGGCACGTTCATCCTAAATCACACAGAAGGTCTTGACCTCTCCAAGATACAGATGCCCCACTGCCCTTCCTATATCAGTGGGTGCGAGCCTGCTGGGAGCCCTAACGGTTTTGTAAACTGGCAACCCGCAGGACAAGACAGGTGCTTTCACCTACAGGGTGACCCCCCCACCCCACCGCCCAGATCTGCATTCACTTCTGTTACTGAACAGCTTCAGAGGATGATCAACTCCGTTTACAGCTAGCGACTTTGTACATAACCTGTTAATGACGGCCATGTAAAGAGAAAGATGACAAAAATATTAAGGGATGTTGGGGGAGTGGGTGTTTGGGGAGACAAAGACAGGTGTTCAGTGCTGTTGAGTTTCCTTAGCAGTAAATGCCAACAGCCCAAGGATAGAAGTTTTCTTTTTCAACAAACTACCAACTAAGGAACACTTGGTGCTCGTGAGGGTTTATGGCATCTAAGGCTGTTATAAGGAACATGCTTCTTGTGACCAGTAAGAGGCAATGTAAGTTCATATGGGTTTAGAAGATTTTTAAAAAATGTATAATAGTTTATTACTATACACTCAAATGAATACTTTAAATGTAGTCTTATTTCTTTTAAATTTTTACTGGAGGATTTTTGAGGCTGAACTCAAATAACCAAAATTCAAAATTCTGTTTGTCAGAATGAGTAGTTCCATTCCAGCTTGCAAAGGGTGTGTGAGGGGCAGAATGCCCAAAAGAAGCAGACGTGAGGACCACATTCCTAGATTCCCAGACACTAGTGTTCCCATGAGCTGCCCCTAGATTACTTCAGGATCTGAATCATTGCTCTTCCGAAAAAGAATTCTATGCCTAAGAGGTCTAGGCACACATGACGTTCCTAACTTTACTTTCAAAATCTCTGAAGAATAGTCAGACCCGCTCTTGCTTCTTATTCAGTGGTGCCTTTAACTTTCATTATAAATATATTCTCTAATCCATTTCACCATGAAAAAGACTATGCAGATTTGTTGATTGTGTAACAAAAAGAGAAGATGAGAACCTCAGTTTATTTCCATTAGAGCAATTATTTAATCATCCAATCATCTCTGTCTAGGATAATTATATTGACAGACTTTCTCTCAGAGTTCTGAATTAACAACAAAGAATTCAGATCCTCTAACACTCTCTAGAAAAACAGATGATAGAAAAAAAGCAGTTAACCAGGTAATGCCTTTAAAAATCATAACTAGCAGTGGTGAGCAGATCACGGTATGGCACTAGTTTGAATTGAATAACAGCAACTTTTTCTTGATCAGCGTCAGATACAGAAACATGAGAGCCAGGGCTGGGCATTTGACAGACGGTGGCACAAACACACAGTGCAAAGACAGAAGAGAAGCAACAGCCACTTGTGATTAGATCTTTTCAAGGAATTCTAGAGATGTACTTTAATGATCTGAACACTTTTCATACATTCAGTTCTTTTAAAGGTGCACGTACCTCATCTTAGAGGAAACTCATCTCATCCATTCTACCCTGGCTTAAGGCCTCATGAAATTAGCACACCCTTTCTTGGCAAAGCACAAAATATTTGGTAACTATTTATGGAGTTTACGAAATTCTTGCTCTGACATTGAGGAAGAAACTTTAATTAAAATGATATGCAGATTATGGCACAATGAACATACTTAAGACATTAAACACTCCCGGTGGGAGGCAGAATGACATTACATTTTTATGAAGCCAAACGTAAGTTTGCTTAAATAGTTTCCTTACTATGTTCAGAGAAACCCAGCGCATCCTTCAACAACTAAGGTAAGCATCACACTCTTATACAACAGAGCTCTCTGGCTTAGACAGATGAATATGAGCAAGCAAAGTAAGAAAATAAAAAGACATTATCCCTAAAGATTTCAGAAAATGATATCTGGAAAGATACGTGACTGTACAGTCTAAATCTATGCAAACACACACACACACACACACACACACACACACACGCACACACACCCCACCCCCAGCCAGCTGTAAATCAAGAGAGATATAAAACTTACCGGAGCAAATATCACCATACACATTTACAAAAGAATTGATCATCCAACTTCCCTCTCCTGAAAGAAAATAGAGGCTCTCTCATACTAAAAATCAAGCTTCTCTGTCCACAGCACGAGCCACTGGTCCCTCTTTTTATGAAGCAAAGGAGGAGAACAAGAAAATCAATGAGGAGGGTAAGTGAGATGTTATACCAATCAGGTAGCAGCTTCTGCCTTATTTGCAGAGAGATGGCAAAACGGTCATATTATTAGACAGTGACAACCCACAGTACAGGAACCTGATACTTCCCTCTGGTGAAAGGCTGCCTGGCTTTTTGGGAGGTGGTTACCATCCCACACTTGGCTCTTTGCTCCCAACTGCAAGGGCAGGACCGGCTGCTTTGAGCAAGCCAGCTGCATCACCCAGGGAGCACCATCTCCCCCTTGAATCTGCAAGCCCCCTCCTCCCTCCACCCAGTGCTTAAAAACAAACTGGGAAATCAAAAGGAGCTGGGAATTTGTGTGTCCAGGGTGCGTGGGGGAAGTGGTGGTTTTAGAAAATCCTTATGAATAGATTTGCATAGATTAAGGAGATGTGTATACGTTTGCTTAGAAAAAATTGCCCTCGTTTTTATGGAAATGCCTGGATGCGATGCCTGATGCCCATTTGGGAAATTCACACACCACCCATAAATAATCACTAAGGTGATGGTACCTGAAGACAGGCTTTCCGGGCTCTGACAACTGGGGAAGGGACGAATTATGACTCGATTGCTTACTCGTCCCAGGAGTGTGACTTAAAGTCTCCCCAGCCAAATCTGAAAAGCGAAAAGGTTTCAGTGTGACCTGGGTCTGCTTTGTCTACAAATGGGCCTCTCTAGAGGGAGATGAGCTTGACAAGTTCAAGGGGCTGAAAGCATGGCATCCTGAGGCAGCACGATTTGGAGGGATTGGCACTGAATTCATGGACAGGGTGCCCACAGGTGAGACACTCTCCGCACGCTGGCTTCCTGAGGACCCCTTCTCTCTGAGGTCTACACCACAGCAAAGGAGGAAGAAACCCGCATGCGTCTTCCCTTCACATTCCCCATCAGGAGCCCACTCGGGACAGGAATAGTGTTAGGATGGCCCAGGCATCTCTGCTTTATCTTTTGTGTGGTCGGTGATGGCCCGACGGAAACTCACCTCAGCTGGCCGGCCTTTTTATTGGTGGTTGTTAATTCGGACTCTGTCCTGAGTGTTTCTTTGGGTCCCCCTCTCTGTCTCTGTCTCACATACACACCAGCACGGCAACAGCAGTCATTACCATCACAGCTCCCTCCTCCCTCTCCCCCTCCAAACACACGGTAACAACTCAAGGACGTCAGGAACCAAACAAACAAACAAAACCTGATGAGGAGTCAGGCCACCCGGGGTCCAGCCCCAGCCTTCCACTGACTCGTCATGTGACTTGGGAAGTACCTTAAGGTCTCCTAGCCTCAGTTTGTCTTCTGTGAAATGGGTACACTAACACCTCATAGAGCTGCTGGTGGAGGGGAGGGAACAGATGAAAAATGGCTATGGCTTTCAATGCACGTACAACCTGGGCTCAGCATCCTGCAGCCGTCTGTTTCCTCCTCCTCCTGTGATGTGCCTGTTCCTCACACATTACCCTCCAGGAGACTCTTGAAAGTTTCAACCTGTACGTGGTCCCTTTGCAATTCTGATTGGAATCTCATTCCCCCCACACTCTCACCTCCACTCTCCCCACTGCCACTCTTCACCTGCCAGTTGAAAGATCACTGCATTTCAAGGAGAGAAGTTACTCAGGGGAGTAAATTAAGCAAATGAACCCAGTTGAAGCAAGGAAAAAAAAAAAGGCTGAGAACCACCAGGCAGTTCCATTAGCTCTCAGTAGGCATTTGTGGAATAAATGAATGAAAGACTGAAGGAATCGGGTCCCTGTGCTAAAGGCCACAGTTCCTGCCAGGCGGCTGGTGACCCGCAGTGTTAGAGCCGAGTTAAAGCGATGCAGTTCCAGCCACACACCTGCAGGGCAGAAGCACTCTTAACAGTTTCGGGTGGAGAGTGAGTCACTTTTATCAGGGTTTTGAATATTAAGGCCCCATTTCCACTAAAAGAAGTTTTGAATTCCATATAATGATGCCAAACATTTCTTGAATATTTGTCTGTGTCAGGTACTAGTCTAAGTTTTTCATTTGTTTGTTTGTACAAGTGTGTTATCCTATGTGGGCCTCACAGAACCAAGAGAAGTTATGATTTTCATTCCGGTTTACTGAAGAGGAAACCCAAGACCCAAAGAGTTAAGTAACTTATCCAAAGGCACACAGTCAACAATGGGTAAAGCCAAGATTGGAACTCAGTTGGATGCCAGGCGCCAAGCCATTAACCTCTCTGTTCTAGATGTCACATTGCGGCATTTACATTTTTATTTACTCAGCCTCCAGGGTGGGCATGATCCACATATGGCTCCACGGACCCTGGCATAACTCCACAGCTCTTGCCACTGCTTGGATTCACACCACAGAGACTGGGAGGCCCAACTGTAGAAAGGGGGCCTACCAAGCTGCCACAGCCCCCGCCCGGGGTCTGCTGCATTCTGTGTGGACTTGACCTTATTTAAGCCCCTGGAAGATGGGAGGTGTGAGGCTCAGTCTCGGGATTGCCAGTGGCCTGCTCAGGGACCCTGGGCGTGTCCCTTCATTTGTCCATCTTTCAGGTTTTCTCATGTTAAATGGAAGGGTTTCCACTGAGTGATCTCTAAAGGGCTTGTGGGCTCAACTTTGACCAGATAAGGTTCTAAGACTAATGGTAGGATTCTATTCTGCTGCTGGGGTCTGCTCTTCCTGCCTCCTATTTTGTCCCAGATAAAGCGTCCACATTCTCTCCGGCTCCCCAACACCCCCTGCCTTCCTTCATCTCTCACCTGGGCCACTGTGATAGACCCCCTGCAGACCTCCCCGCCTTCACTCTTATCCCGATAAAGCATTCTCTATATGTTATCCAGACTGAGCTATTTAGAATATAAATTAGTTCATATCACTCGTCTGAGAAAAATAATTTCCGTCATCGTCCAGTAGGTTGCATGTAAAACTCAAACTCTTTACTGTGTCTCCAAAGCCTTATGCGATGAGGCTCTCATCTGCCTTTTTGTTTTTAATCTAATTCCAACCCTCTACCTCCCTACTATTCAGCCACACTAGCCTTTTATACCTTTGCACTCGCTATTTCTTCTGCCTGGGACATTCTTTCCTCAGATCTTTGCCTGCTCTCTTCCTTTGTCACTGGATCCTTAGTTCTATTGTCCACTCTTTAGAGGGTCCTTCTTCCCTGATCACCAGACCTAAAAACACCCTCTCTCTCCCCAGTCACTCTCTTTCATGTTACCTTGTATTTTGTTGTTGTGGTCGCAGTGCTGCTGGTGGTGGTGGTGATGGGGTGTGTGTGTGTGTGTGTGTGTGTGTGTGTGTGTGTGTGTGTGTGTG